>NC_092038.1:59309556-59534556 GCF_003086295.3 Arachis hypogaea
ATTGCTGATGCGAAGTTTGTATTCGTAGGTTTGATGAATGACAAACCAACAAACGACATGAAAGACAAACCAACAAACAACTTGAATGAACAAGCATGTTGAAAGATCAACCAACATTCAACGTTGAGGAATGAAGAGTTGAAAGCAACACAACAACAACAAGAAACTCAAGTCCACAACATTTGAAGACAAGTATAGTGTCTTAGGACTTAGGTAACTTCTTGTTAAGAACCAATTGCTAAATCTCTCAACACACACTCACAAAATGTTTTGATTATCATATCATATGCACATCTTGCAATTCGATGCTAGCCAAATGGTTTAAAACTTGTTTTCAAAGGTACAAAAGCATAGGAATTGACTCCAACAAGTTTGAGATCAATCCTAAGTATTTTGAAGTGATTTTAAGCCATTCTTTAAGGTTTGCATCGATGCACACTCATCTTGCATCGATGCAAAGCATGCAACGACTTGTTGCATCGATGCAAAGATGTTTGCATCGATGCAACCTAGCTGAAAATTCAAATTTCAGCTTCAAAGACACATTTGCATCGATGCAAAGTGTTATGCATCGATGCAAATGATTCAAAAACATAAAAACGGCTAGTTTTGACAAAAAGGCTCCATCCCACTAACTCCCCAACGTTTCTAAGGTTTGGGGAGTCTATAAATAGATGGATTGAAGCCTTATTTCATATACTTGAGTATTTGCAAACTATCTTGTTCATATTCCTTCATTCTACACATTTTTTAAGGTGTTATAATACACAATTTGAGAGAGCAATATCAATTGGTTCAATAGTGCTAAACTTGTAATCATACACTCTTCTAGAGAGTACTCATTTCATCTCAACAATTCTTTGAGAATTGTTTTCTTGTACACTTTGTAAATTGGAGTGTGATCTCCAAGGTTGAGTCAAGAGTTATAAACACTATAGTCGGTGAGGATACCAAAGAGGTATACTAAGTACTCAAGGCAAATCTTAGAGAAGGTATCTCTAAGTGGAGTGGGTTAGTATACGAGTGGTGATCATATACCGTGAGGTGTTAGAAACTAAGGACTCGGATTGTAAAAGGTTTTTGCGCGAGCACCTTGAAGCTTGGCAATAGTGGAACTTCTCAATTGCGATTGAGAAAGAAAGTGGACGTAGGACAAGGATTGTGCCGAACCACTCTAAATAGCGTTTGCATCTCTCCAAACTCATCTCTTCAATATTATTGTCTTTTACCTTTGAGCAAATAAATTGTGATCGAAAAGTAGCTTCGCAAGTACTTAAGGAGTAGCTTAAGTCCGATTGGTGAAAAGCTTGATCAATTTATTTAAGTTGGTGTCTATTGGAAAGTAAAAGCTCCTTATAAATGCTTAGCAATTGAGTTAAGCTCTTGGAAAAATACTAGTACAATAACACTTTTGTATATTGTCTTTAACTTTCGCAAAAAGATTCATTGTTGTTGCAATACTCAATTCACCCCCCCTCTTGAGTAATTGTGCATAGGTTCTACAAGTGGCATCAGAGCTTAACCCTTTGAAAGACTTAACCATTTAAGGGAAAAGATCATGGCAAGCACAAGCTTTAACAACAACAACACTAGTGAAGGTAACTCAACCGCTAGACCTCCTCTTTTAGCGGAACAAATTACTCTTATTGGAAAAATAAGATGAGAATTTGGATCCGTTCTCAAGATGTGAGAATTTGGAAAGTGATTGAGAATGGAAATCATATTCCAACAAAGACAACAAGCGCTAAAGAAGGAGAAGTCTCCGTCTCAAAGCAAGTACCGAAAGGAGAAGATGAATATAGTGACGATGATTGGAAGAAAGTGGCAATGAATGATAAAGCCATCAACTTCATTCATTGTGCACTTAACGAGCATGATTATATGAAGATCTCTACATGTGAAACCGCTAAAGAGATTTGGGATAAACTCCAAATCACTTACGAAGGAACCGACCACGTTAAAGAATCAAAGGTATTTATGCTGGTTCATGAATGGGAAAATTTTAAAATGAAAGATGAAGAGAGCATTGAAGAAGCTCTTGAAAGACTCTCCAAGATCTTCAACAATCTAAGCATGCTTGGCACAAAATACAATGATAAACAAATTGTGACCAAGGTGCTTACAAGCCTTACACCAAAATGGAACTCCAAAGTGAACGCCATTGTGGAAGGAAGGCTCTATGATCAACTTACATTCGATCAACTACGAGGTAATCTTCTCACCTATGAAATGACTATGCTAAATAGACAAAAAGGTGAAGAAAGCAAGAAGAAAAGTCTCGCCCTTAAAACAACATCACTACAAGAAGAGAGTGATGATAATGAAGAAGAAGGAGATGAAGAATTTGCACTCTTATTGAAAAGATTCAATAAGTTTGCAATGAAGAAAAACTTCAAGAGCAAAACAAAGGTACCAAAATGCTATGAGTGTGGAGAAGTTGGACACATCAAACCCAATTGTCCAAAACTTCAAAAGGAGGACAAAAACAAGAAATTTAAGAAGAAGGAGAAAGCATACATATCATGGGAGAACGAGGATGAATCCGACCCCGATGACGACGAGGTTGCAAATCTTTGCTTAATGGCAAGCGAAGAAAAGGTTAGTGATGACAACTCCAGTTCTTTTAATTTACAAGATGAATATGATGCCTTACTTGAGGTGTACACAAAACTTACCCAAGATTATTCTCTCCTAAAGAAAAAGAATATGGATCTTTTAAAACAAAATGAGATGTTGAAAAACGAGAATATCAATCTTGGAAAAGATAAGTGTAGCACAAGTAGTGATCCATACAAATCTTGTAAAATGCATGAAAATGAAATTAAAAATCTTAAGAACACTTTAGCTAAGTTCAATGAATCTTCAAAGAACCTAGATAAAATGTTGAAAAACCAAAAGCATGTTCATAATAAGGAAGGTTTAGGTTTTGAAAAAGGAAAATTTAAAAATGCTAAAACTCCTATTAGGCAACCGCAAGCCCAAAAGGCAAGCATGCCTAAAAGGAATGAAGCCTTTAAACATCCTCCTCAACATGCTTCATTTAGAAATTATAATCACAATGCATATAGATCAAAAGATGTTGCATTTAGGAAACAACCTAGGCAACCATTTAGAAACATGCATAGGATGCATAATCCAAATGTCATATGTCATTATTGTAATAAAGTAGGTCATATAGCACCCGTATGCTTTACTAGAATTAAACATATAAACTTTCGTAGTCAAGATACGAGATGGGCACCTTATGGGCATTATGCTCATACTAACCATCAAGGACCCAAATTCACTTGGGTACCTAAATCCCAATTTTAATTGTTTTGTAGGTACGTGTTGGAGCTAAGGATACAAATTGGTATGTTGATAGTGGATGCTCCAAACACATGACCGGCGATGAATCAAAGTTCACCGCAATAGAGCCTACAAACGGAGGAAACGTGATCTATGGAGACAAAAACACCGGCAAAGTAATCGGCGTTGGAAAAGTTGGTAAAAATTCTTCTACCTCCATAGATAATGTTATACTTGTCAAAGGTCTCAAACATAATCTCATTAGTGTTAGCCAACTTTGTGACAAAGGAAACTTAGTCACCTTTGATTCAAAATGTTGTTTGATAAAAAGGCAAGACACTAATGAAATTGTGCTAATTGGGCACCGTGTTGACAATGTATACATGATTAATCTAAATGAAGTTTCCTCAAATGATGTGAAATGCCTTGTTAGTAAAAATGATGAAACTTGGTTATGGCATCGTAGAGTAGCTCATGCTAACATGGACCATCTTAGCAAGTTGGTCTCTAAAGAGTTAGTAATTGGCTTACCAAAGCTACGTTTTGAAAAAGACGTCCTTTGCGACGCATGTCAAAAGGGAAAACAAGTAAAGGCCTCTTTTAAATCCAAAAACATTGTTTCAACAACAAGGCCATTACAACTTTTGCACATGGATTTATTTGGTCCTTCTAGGACTATGAGCTTTGGTGGCAATTACTATGCTTTAGTTATTGTTGATGATTACTCTCGATTTACATGGACCTTGTTCCTAGCAAACAAGAGTGATGCATTTCGAGCATTCAAAAGATTAGCCAAAGTTATTCAAAATGAAAAGAATTTGCATATATCATCTATTAGAAGTGATCATGGTGGAGAATTTGAAAACAATCTTTTTGAAACTTTTTGTGAAGAAAATGGCATTGAGCATAATTTTTCCTCTCCTAGAACACCACAACAAAATGGTGTGGTTGAAAGGAAAAATCGTCATTTAGAAGAAATGGCGAGAACTATGCTCAATGAGGCTAATATTCCTAAGTACTTTTGGGCGGATGCGGTTAGTACCGCGTGTTATGTTATGAATAGGATTATCATTCGACCTATTCTTAAGAAAATACCGTACGAATTGTACAAAGGAAGAAAGCCAAATATTTCCCACCTTCACGTCTTTGGTTGTAAATGCTTTATTCTAAATAATGGAAAAGATAACTTAGGTAAATTTGATGCTAAGGCTGATGAAGGAACCTTCTTAGGCTACTCTTTAACTAGCAAAGCTTTTAGAGTATATAATAAACGCATCATGACTATGGAAGAAAGTATTCATGTCGCTTTTGATGAAACTAACCGTTGTTGTGATAGAAAAGATTTTGATGAAAATGTAGAAAACTTTGATTCACTAAATTTGAATGGTGAAGACAAAGAAAAAGATTTAAATGAAGCCTCTACAAGCTCAACAAAGGATAGTGTTCAAGTTGAAGAAATTGAACCATCACAAGCACAAATAAATGCACTTCCAAAGGATTGGCGTACTTCAAAGGATCATCCTCTAGACAACGTCATTGGTGATGTTTCGAAAGGGGTAACAACTCGATCCACTTTTAGAAATTTATTTGCATATAGTGCTTTTGTTTCTCAAATTGAACCATCTACCATTGAGTCCGCAATTGATGATGAACATTGGGCTATGGCAATGCAAGAGGAGCTTAACCAATTCAAACGAAATGACGTTTGGGAATTGGTGCCTAAACCAAGTAATCAAACAATTGTAGGAACAAAATAGGTTTTTAGAAATAAACTCGATGAAAATGGTACAATTGTTAGAAACAAAGCTAGATTAGTAGCTAAAGGTTATAATCAAGAGGAAGGCATTGATTATGACGAAACTTATGCTCCCGTAGCTAGATTAGAAGCAATTAGGATGTTACTTGCTTTTGCATCCTCTTATAACTTCAAACTTTATCAAATGGATGTTAAGAGTGCATTTCTTAATGGTTTCATTCAAGAAGAAGTATATGTTGAACAACCTCCCGGTTTTGAGGATTATGAAAATCCTAATCATGTTTTTAAACTCAAGAAAGCTCTTTATGGTCTTAAACAAGCTCCAAGAGCTTGGTATGAACGTTTGAGCAAGTTTTTAATAGAAAAGGGTTTTAGAAGAGGGAAGGTTGATACAACTTTATTTATCTTGATTGAAAACAAAAATATCCTTTTGGTACAAGTTTACGTCGATGACATAATATTTGGTTCAACTAACGAATCACTTTGCAAGTTTTTCTCAAACCTTATGCAAAGTGAATTTGAAATGTCCATGATGGGCGAACTCAACTTCTTCCTTGGTCTTCAAATCAAACAAGGAAAAGAAGGAACTTTCGTTAGCCAAACCAAATATTGCAAGGAATTGCTCAAAAGATTTGGAATGGACAATGCTAAGGCAATGGACACACCAATGAGCACTACTTGCTACCTTGACAAAGATGAACAAGGTAAAAGCATAGATGTAAAGAAGTATAGAGGCATGATAGGATCATTACTTTATCTAACGGCAAGTAGGCCAGATATCATGTTTAGTGTATGCATGTGTGCGAGATACCAAGCTAATCCTAAGGAATCTCACTTAAGTGCGGTGAAAAGGATTATGAAGTATCTCATAGGAACATTAAATGTTGGATTGTGGTATCCGAAAGGATCCACTTGTGATTTGATTGGTTATTCCGATTCCGATTTTGCCTGTTGCAAATTGGATAGGAAAAGCACTAGCGGCACTTGTCACTTGCTAGGAAACTCTCTTGTTTCATGGCATAGTAAGAAACAAGTAAGTGTAGCCTTGTCTACCGCCGAAGCCGAGTATGTAGCCGCCGGTAGTTGTTGCGCCCAAATTTTATGGATGAAACAACAACTTGTGGACTATGGACTCATGTTTGATCACATTCCTATCAAATGTGATAATACTAGTGCAATAAATTTAACCAAGAATCCGGTTCAACATTCAAGAACCAAGCATATTGAGATTAGACATCACTTCATAAGAGACCATGTTCAAAAGGGTGATGTGGTTATTGAATTTGTCGAAACTAGTAAACAACTAGCGGACATCTTCACTAAACCTTTATGTAAAGAAAGTTTTTTTAACATCCGAAATGAACTTGGTATCTTGGATTCTAATCTAATATGATTTGTTTGAATTCATTGTATTTATATTGCTATTTTTGTATCTCTTACTAACTTAAGCATTGGAGATATCCAATTAGCCATTGTTTTGTAGGTTTATGAGTTGATGAATGAGTGATTAATCTTGAGGTAGATTAAAGAATTTGAAGATTATAAACAATGGAGGATCAACAAATTGAAGTTTATAATGGTTTAAGTGAGTATATACATGATGGAACTCAAAGGATTGAAGAAAGAACCACCAAAGGATGAAAATTTGGTGATTCTGGGCAAAATGATGCATGTTGCATCGATGCAACCAAGCTTTGCATCGATGCAAAGCACACAACGTGCTATGTGCATCGATGCAAAGCCTATTGCATCGATGCAAACACGACCAAATTGCACAAAAACACGTGAATTTGGCATTTTTGAGCAACAAAACCCCACTTTTTCATCATCTTCAACCTCACAACTCATATCCCCACATTCAAACCTCCATAACCTCCAAAACAAGCTCACATATAGCTTCATACAACTCACAAAACTTTGATACCCACTACAAACAAATTACATATTTGAAGTCCCCACATTCTCCTCTACAAAACCCATAAAACAAAATCATCCACAATGCCTAGAATCAAGAGAACCATCAAGAAGTCAAAAGGCTCTTCAAGTGTGGTTCCACCTCCAAATGATCATCCTTTGGCAAGGTACTTTGCTTCTAATGAAGATCTTCAATTCTATGAGGCAAGGCTCGCCGGAAGAAAGGAAATTCCTCCAAGGTATTTGGATCCGACCCTTCTTGTCATTCATAAGTTTGATACTCTTAAGGCTATTCTAGTTCATCAAGGCCTCATGGATTTTGTTCAAATTAAGAGTAAATATTATCCGAATTTAGTTGCCATAGCCTATAGTACACTCATGATTGAGATTGATGAGGAAGATGAATCAAATTTCACATTATTCTTCAAGATAGGAAGAAAGGATTATAGGCTAGATGGTGATGAGTTAGCCACCATTTGGGAGTTGCCAAATCAAGGTGACTTGTTTCAAGGTGGTAAAACCCCAATTGATGAATGGGGTTATTCAAAGGACAATGCCATGCATTTGTTCAACCTTGTACAAGGAGCTCACTCCAAAATTAGTTGCAATTCAATGAATGCGGAACATAGAACTTTGTTATATCTAGTCACCTATGTATTGCAACCTAGAATATCCGGGCATGCGAACGTAAATGATGAAGATTTGATTGTCATGTGGGCTATGATGAATGGGATTAAGATTAATTGGCCATACTTTATAGTACAACATATGATTAGGCTCAAGATGAAGGATAGGAATGGTGGATTAGGATTCCTTTGCCTATGGTCTAAAGTCTTTGATTATGTTGGTATTGATGTATCAAATGAGATTGCCAAGGAAGTACCACCTCAATCTTGTATCAACACTCATCTTCTCAACAAAATGGGAAGAAGAAATGTTGATGAACAAGGTCCTCAAGAGCAAGCTCCTCCACAAGCACCTCAAGCTCAAGAACCACCCTCCTTGGTTGATGTAATGAGAGAATTACAATCCATCAACCAAAACATCCAAAGGATTGAAGTAGAGCATGGTAGGCAACTTGAAGCACTTAATCGTCGTGTGTCTCGTGTAGATCATCGCACGGGTCGCTTGGATCGTCGTATTGATGACTTATATGAGCATTTCGGCATCCACCTACCGTATGAAGAGGATAATGATGATGATGAAGACCAAGATTGATTGTCTCCTCTTCATCAAGTCACTTTTTATTGCTTTATGTTTATTTGATTATATGAATTGTTAAACTAACTCCTAGTAAGCTAAGGATTTCTATTATGGTTTAAATACTTTCATATTTCCTTCATAATTTTGTTTAATGATTAATGCTTGTATGCTTATTTGGTGAATAACTCAAAATAGGCTTGGTACCCCTATTTTAAGTTAATGTGCATGCTTTGATATATTTCACTTCTTTAGGGGGAATTATGCATGCTTGTTATATATAAAAAGAGGAAATCAAATTCTTTTTGAAAGGGGGAATATCTCATCCTTGAGATTAAAAGAGAAATTGAACTTAAAAAAAATTTTTTTTTTCATTGTTTTATGCATGCTTCTATGACACACTTCAAACTCCTTTCTTTTTGATAATGTCAAAAGGGGGAAGAGAAGTTTGAGGATATTTGAAGTTTTGAAGTTTTGAAAAAGAAGAAGTTTGAGGATTTGAAAAGAAGAAATAAGTTTGCGAAACAATGATTTCAAAAAGACTTCCGCTAAGCAAAAACTTTGATATCTAAATCGTTTTCTTTGATAAACGCCCTTTAAGGGAACAAATGCACATATTTAGGGGGAACTCCTGCAAAATTTTTTTTGTGAAGTCTTCTCCAAAGCTTTCTATAAAACAAAGTGCATTATTGTTGCTTTCAAAATCATTTATAAATGCATATCCTCAAAATTGGTTTGTCATTATCAAAAAGGGGGAAATTGTAAATCATGTTGCTTGTATGCGAAGTTTGTATTCGTAGGTTTTGATGAATGACAAACCAACAAACGACATGAAAGACAAACCAACAAACAACTTGAATGAACAAGCATGTTGAAAGATCAACCAACATTCAACGTTGAGGAATGAAGAGTTGAAAGCAACACAACAACAACAAGAAACTCAAGTCCACAACATTTGAAGACAAGTATAGTGTCTTAGGACTTAGGTAACTTCTTGTTAAGAACCAATTGCTAAATCTCTCAACACACACTCACAAAATGTTTTGATTATCATATCATATGCACATCTTGCAATTCGATGCTAGCCAAATGGTTTAAAACTTGTTTTCAAAGGTATAAAAGCATAGGAATTGACTCCAACAAGTTTGAGATCAATCCTAAGTATTTTGAAGTGATTTTAAGCCATTCTTTAAGGTTTGCATCGATGCACACTCATCTTGCATCGATGCAAAGCATGCAACGACTTGTTGCATCGATGCAAAGATGTTTGCATCGATGCAACCTAGCTGAAAATTCAAATTTCAGCTTCAAAGACACATTTGCATCGATGCAAAGTGTTATGCATCGATGCAAATGATTCAAAAACATAAAAAACGGCTAGTTTTGACAAAAAGGCTCCATCCCACTAACTCCCCAACATTTCTAAGGTTTGGGGAGTCTATAAATAGATGGATTGAAGCCTTATTTCATATACTTGAGTATTTGCAAACTATCTTGTTCATATTCCTTCATTCTACACATTTTTTAAGGTGTTATAATACACAATTTGAGAGAGCAATATCAATTGGTTCAATAGTGCTAAACTTGTAATCATACACTCTTCTAGAGAGTACTCATTTCATCTCAACAATTCTTTGAGAATTGTTTTCTTGTACACTTTGTAAATTGGAGTGTGATCTCCAAGGTTGAGTCAAGAGTTATAAACACTATAGTCGGTGAGGATACCAAAGAGGTATACTAAGTACTCAAGGCAAATCTTAGAGAAGGTATCTCTAAGTGGAGTGGGTTAGTATACGAGTGGTGATCATATACCGTGAGGTGTTAGAAACTAAGGACTCGGATTGTAAAAGGTTTTTGCGCGAGCACCTTGAAGCTTGGCAATAGTGGAACTTCTCAATTGCGATTGAGAAAGAAAGTGGACGTAGGACAAGGATTGTGCCGAACCACTCTAAATAGCGTTTGCATCTCTCCAAACTCATCTCTTCAATATTATTGTCTTTTACCTTTGAGCAAATAAATTGTGATCGAAAAGTAGCTTCGTAAGTACTTAAGGAGTAGCTTAAGTCCGATTGGTGAAAAGCTTGATCAATTTATTTAAGTTGGTGTCTATTGGAAAGTAAAAGCTCCTTATAAATGCTTAGCAATTGAGTTAAGCTCTTGGAAAAATACTAGTACAATAACACTTTTGTATATTGTCTTTAACTTTCGCAAAAAGATTCATTGTTGTTGCAATACTCAATTCACCCCCCCTCTTGAGTAATTGTGCATAGGTTCTACAAAGGACTGCAGATGCTGTTGGATTCTGACCTCCCTGCACTTGAAGTGGATTTTTTGGAGCTACAGAAGCCCAATTGGCGCGCTTAAACGCCGGAACTGGCACAAGAATGGGAGTTAAACGCCCAAACTGGCACAAAAGCTTTCGTTTAACTCCAAGAAGAGTCTCTACACGAAAATGCTTCAATGCTCAGCCCAAGCACACACCAAGTGGGCCCGGAAGTGGATTTTTCTGTCATTTACTCATATTTGTAAACCCTAGGCTACTAGTTCTCTATAAGTAGGACCTTTTACTATTGTATATTCATCTTTTGATCACTTTAGATCTCTAGATCATCTTTTGATCACCTTAGATCTCTAGATCATCTTTTGATCATGTTTTTATGATTGAACCCTCTTTGGGAGGCTGGCCATTCGGCCATGCCTAGACCTTGTTCTTATGTATTTTTAACGGTGGAGTTTCTACACACCATAGATTAAGGTGTGGAGCTCTGCTGTACCTCGAGTATTAATGCAATTACTATTGTTCTTCTATTCATTTCAGCTTATTCTTATTCTAAGATATCACTTGTTTTTCAACTTGATGAATGTGATGATCCGTGACACTCATCATCATTCTCACCTATGAACGTGTGCCTGACAACCACCACCGTTCTACCTTAGATTGAGTGGATATCTCTTGGATTCCTTAATCAGAATCTTCGTGGTATAAGCTAGAATTGATGGCGGCATTCAAGAGAATCCGGAAGGTCTAAACCTTGTTTGTGGTATTCTGAGTAGGATTCAAGGATTGAATGACTGTGACAAGCTTCAAACTCGCGATTGTGGGGCGTTAGTGATAGACACAAAAGAATCACTGGATTCTATTCTGACATGATCGAGAACCGACAGCTGAATAGCCGTGCTGTGACAGAGCGCGTTGAACATTTTCACTGAGAGGACGGGACTGTAGCCATTGACAATGGTGATGCCCAACATACAGCTTGCCATGGAAAGGAGTAAGAAGGATTGGATGAAGACAGTAGGAAAGCAGAGAGACGGAAGGGACAAAGCATCTCCATACGCTTATCTGAAATTCTCACCAATGAATTGCATAAGTATCTCTATCCTTATTTTATGTTTTATTTATCTTTTAATCATTAATCCTCCATAACCATTTGAATCCGCCTGACTGAGATTTACAAGATGACCATAGCTTGCTTTATACCAATAACCTCCGTTGGATCGACCCTTACTCGCGTAAGGTTTATTACTTGGACGACCCAGTGCACTTGCTAGTTAGTTGTGTGAAGTTGTGATAAAGAGTTGAGATTGCAATTGAGCGTACCATGTTGATGGCGCCATTGATTATCACAATTTCGTGCACCAACCCCAGGTCACACAGAGCCTTTTCAAAGGTCATGGTGCCTATGGTACAGGGTATTAAGAATTTGCCAGGATCTTGTCTCTTTTGAGGTAAGGTTTGCTGAACCCATGTATCTAGTTCACTGATGAGCAAGGGAGGTTCACCTTCCCAAGTCTCATTACCAAATAACTTGGCATTCAGCTTCATGACAGCTCCTAGATATTGAACAACTTGCTCTCCAGTTACATCTTCATCCTCTTTAGAGGAAGAATAGTCTTCAGAGCTCATGAATGGTAGAAGGAGGTTTAATGGGATCTCTATGGTCTCTATATGAGCTTCAGATTCCCTTGGGTCCTCAATAGGGAACTCCTTCTTACTTGAGAGATGTCCCATGAGGTATTCCTTATTGGGATTCATGTCCTCTCCTTCCTCTCTAGGTTCGGCCATGTTGATTATATCAATGGCCTTGCACTCTCTTTTTGGATTCTCTTCAGTATTGCTTGTGAGAGTACTAGGAGGAGTTTCAGTGATTTTTTTACTCAGCTGGCCCACTTGTGCCTCCAGATTTCCGATGGAGGACCTTGTTTCACTCATTAAACTTTAAAGTGGCCATAGATAGATCAGAGACTAAATTTGCTAAGTTAGAGGTACTCTGTTCATAATTCTCTGTCTGTTGCTGAGAAGATGATGGATAAGGCTTGATATTGCTAAGCCTATTTCTTCCACCATTATTAAAGCCTTGTTGAGGCTTTTGTTGATCCTTCCATGAGAAATTTGGATGATTTCTCCATGATGAATTATAGGTGTTTCCATAAGGTTCACCTATATAATTTACCTCTGCTATTGCAGGGTTTTCAGGATCATAAGCTTCTCTTCAGAAGATGCCTCTTTAGTACTGTTGGATGCATTTTGCCATCCATTCAGACTTTGAGAAATCATGTTGACTTGCTGAGTCAACATTTTATTCCGAGCTAATATGGCATTCAGAGCATCAATTTCAAGAACTCCCTTCCTTTGAGGCGTCCCATTATTCACGAAATTCCTCTCAGAAGTGTAAATGAACTGGTTATTTGCAACCATGTCAATAAGTTCTTGAGCCTCTGCAGGCGTTTTCTTTAGGGGAATGGATCCACCTGCAGAATAGTCCAGTGACATCTTAGAGAACTTAGATAGACCATAATAGAATATATCTAACATGGTCCATTCTGAAAATATGTCAGAAGGACATCTTTTGGTCATCTGCTTGTATCTCTCCCAAGCTTCATAGAGGGATTCACCATCTTTTTGTTTGAAGGTCTGAACATCCACTCTAAGCTTGCTCAGCTTTTGAGGAGGAAAGAATTTAGCCAAGAAGGCCGTGACCAGCTTATCCCAAGAGTCCAGGCTATCTTTAGGTTGAGAGTCTAACCATGCTCTAGCTCAGTCTCTTACAGCAAAAGGGAAAAGTATGAGCCTGTAGACTTCAGGATCTACTCCATTAGTCTTAACAGTCTCACAGATCTGCAAGAACTCAGTTAAGAACTGGTAGGGATCTTCTGATGGAAGTCCATGAAACTTGCAGTTCTGTTGCATTAGAGCAACTAATTGAGGTTTTAGCTCAAAATTGTTTGCTTCAATGGTAGGAATTGAGATGCTTCTTCCATCAAACTTGGAAGTAGGTGCAGTATAATCACCAAGCATCCTTCTTGCATTATTGTTGTTGGGTTCGGCTGCCATCTCCTTTTCTTGTTCAAAAATTTTAGCAAGGTTGTCTCTGGATTGTTGTAATTTAGCTTCTCTTAGTTTTCTCTTCAGAGTCCTTTCAGGTTCTGGATCAGCTTCAACAAGAATACCTTTTTCCTTATTCCTGCTCATATGAAAGAGAAGAGAATAGAAAAAGAAGAGGAATCCTCTATGTCACAGTAAAGAGGTTCCTTATTGTTAGTAGAAGAAGAAAGGAAATAAAGAAAGGAAAATCCAAACACAAAGGTGAGGATAGGGGCAGTGATTTGAGATGAAGAGAAGTGTTAGTGAATGAATAAATAAATAGAATAAGATGAGAGACAGAAGTTTTCAAAAATAATTTTGAAAAGGAGTTAATGATTTTTGAAAATTAAGATAAGAATAAAATTAAAATTAAAATTTTAAAATAATTAATTAATTAAAAAAAGAATTTTTGAAAAAGAGGGAGGTATTTTCAAAAATTAGAGAGAGAAAAGTCTTTAGGTGGTTTGGAAAAAGATATGAAACAAACAAAAAGTCAAATAGTTAATTGAAAAAGATTTGAAAATCAAATTTGAAAAGATAAGAAGATAAGAAGATAAGAAGTTAGAAAAGATATTTTAAAATCAAATTTTTGAAAAAAGATAAAATTTTGAAAAAAAGATATGATATAAAAGATAAAATGAAAAGATATGATTAAAAAGATATGGTTAGAAAAGATTTAATTTTTAAAATTAAAATTAATTACTTAACTAACAAGAAACTAAAAGATAAGATACTAGAATTTAAAGATTGAACCTTTCTTAACAAGAAAGTAACAAACTTCAAATTTTTGAACCAATCACATTACTTGTTAGTTAAGTTTCAAAAATTTTGAAATAAAATTAAGAAAAGATTTTGAAAATAATTTTTTGAAATTTTCGAAAATCATGAGAGAAAAATGAAAAAGATTTGAATTTTGAAAAAGTTTTAAAAAGATAAGATTTTTTTAAAATTTGAAAAATTGACTTGACTTATAGGAACTAACTAATTTTAAAATTTTTTTGACTAATTCAACCCAAATTTTCGAAATTTTGAGAGAAAAAAGGAAAAGATTTTTTTTTTTATTTTTGAATTTTTAATGATGAGAGAGAAAAACACAAATATGACCCAAAACATGAAAATTTTGGATCAAAACCAATGATGCATGCAAGAACACTATGAATGTCAAGATGAACACCAAGAACACTTTGAAGATCATGATGAACATAAAGAACATATTTTTGAAAAAAAGTTTTGATGCAAAGAAAACATGCAAGACACCAAACCTAGAAATCTTTAATGCTTAGACAATATGAATGCAAAGATGCACATGAAAAACAATAGAAGACACAAAACAAGAAAACATCAAGATCAAACAAGAAGACATATCAAGAACAACTTGAAGATCATGAAGAACACTATGAATGCATGAATTTTCGAAAATTGTAAGAACAAAATGAATATGCAATTGACACCAAACTTAAAACATGACACAAGACTCAAACAAGAAACACAAAAATATTTTTGATTTTTATAATTTTATTATTTTTTTGGATTTTATTTTATTTTTTTCGAAAACATATAGGAAAAAGGAAGTAATGAATTCAAAGTCCTCAATCAAAATTCCAGGAATCATACCAGGTTAGTCTAAAGCTTGATGGCCAGCCAAGCTTCAGCATACCATTTTGAAACTCTAGAATTCATTCTTAAAAACTCTGAAGGATTTCTTGAAAATAGAGGGAGAATTTTGAAAAATATTTTTGAAAACTTTTTGAAAAGAAAATAAAAAAGAAAATTACCTAATCTGAGCAACAAGATGAACCATCAGTTGTCCATACTCGAACAATCCCCGGCAACGGTGCCAAAAACTTGGTGCACGAAATTGTGATCATCAACAATGGCGCCAAAAACTTGGTAGCGCTCTCAAACATGAATCACACTTAGTCACAACTCCACACAACTAACCAACAAGTGCACTGGGTCGTCCAAGTAATACCTTACGTGAGTAAGGGTCGATCCCACGGAGATTGTTGGTATGAAGCAAGCTATGGTCATCCTGTAAATCTCAGTTAGGTGGATAGTAAATATTATGGAGTTTTCGAATAATAAATAAAGCAGAAAATAAAGATAGAGTTACTCATGTAATTCAATGGTGGGAATTTCAGATAAGTGTATGGAGATGCTTGTCCCTGTTGGATCTTTGCTTTCCTACTGCCTTCCTTCAATCCTTCTTATTCCTTTCCATGGCAAGTTGTATGTAGGGCATCACCGTTGTCAATGGCTACATCCCATCCTCTCAGTGAAAAAGGTCCAAATGCTCTGTCACGGCATGGCTAATCATCTGTCGGTTCTCGATCATGTTGGAATAGAATCCCTTGGTTCTTTTGCATTTGTCATCACGCCCAACAATCGCGAGTTTGAAGCTCGTCACAGTCATTCAATCCCTGAATCCTACTCGGAATACCACAGACAAGGTTTAGACTTTCCGGATTCTCATAAATGCCGCCATCAATCTAGCTTATACCACGAAGATTCTGATTAAGGAATCCAAGAGATATGCGCCCGGTCTAAAGTAGAACAGAAGTGGTTGTCAGTCACGTCTTCATAGGTGAGAATGATGATGAGTGTCACGGATCATCACATTCATCATGTTGAAATGCAACAAATATCTTAGAACAGGAATAGCTAAATTGAATAGAAAATAGTAGTAATTGCATTAAAACTTGAGGTACAGCAGAGCTCCACACCCTTAATCTATGGTGTGTAGAAACTCCACCGTTGAAAATACATAAGTGATGAAGGTTCAGGCATGGCCGAATGGCCAGCCCCCCAAACGTAATCAAAAGACCGAATGGTCAAAAGACTATATTGTCAAAAGACCTTATTGTCAAAAGACACTGAATACAATAGTAAAATGTCCTATTTGTACTAAACTAGCTACTAGGGTTTACAGAAGTAAGTAATTAATGCAGAAATCCACTTTCGGGGCCCACTTGGTGTGTGTTTGGGATGAGCTTGAGCTTTACACGTGCAGAGGCTTCTTTTGGAGTTGAACGCCAAGTTGTAACGTGTTTTTGGTGTTCAACTCTGGTTCGTGACGTGTTTCTGGCGTTTGACTCCAGAATGCAGCATGGAACTGGCGTTGAGCACCAGTTTACATTGTCAAATTTCGAATAAAGTATGGACTATTATATATTTCTGAAAAGATCTGGATGTCTACTTTCTAACAGCGTTGTAAGCGCGCCATTTAGAGTTCTGTAGCTCTAGAAAATCCATTTCGAGTGCAGGGAGGTCAGATTCCAACAGTATCAGCAGTCCTTTGTCAGCCTCCTTATCAGAGTTAGTAGAATTCAAGTCAATTAGCAACTTTCAATTATCAATCAACAAAAGAGTTTGATAATTCAAGAGTCTCTAATTACTCAACCAAAGCCAAGAATATAGGAAGCTAAAATAAAAATCAAATATCTGAAATACCTCGATTTATATTAAATAGAAAGTTAGATTGAACATAGGAATCCATAAACCAAATTGGCAACATCAAGTAACCAACTAAAGTAATAGAATAAATAAAAGTAGAAGAAAACATAAAGTAAGGTAAAGGAATATTAAACCTGGAATTGAAAAGACGAAGAAATCCTAGTCCTAAATCCTAATCCTAAATCTTAAATCCTAAGAGAGAGGAGAGAGCCTCTCTCTCTCTAAAAGCTACATCTAAAAACCTAAAATTATGAATTATCAGCTTCTTCTTTTGAATGAATGGATTCTCCCACTTTATAGCTTCTAATCTGTGTTTCTGGACATGGATCTGGGCCAAAAGAGGGTTCAGAAATCGCTAGGAGCGTTTTCTGCAATTTCTGCACGTAGCGTCTGTCACGCGTACGCGTGGGTCACGTGTTCGCGTCATT
The DNA here is from genome assembly GCF_003086295.3 of Arachis hypogaea. NCBI lineage: Eukaryota > Viridiplantae > Streptophyta > Magnoliopsida > Fabales > Fabaceae > Arachis > Arachis hypogaea. The sequence goes on from NC_092038.1 coordinate 59,326,961, forward strand.
TGGAGTTTTTTCTTGTCACGCATTCGTGCCAATTGCGTTATGCTCAAGGCATGCGTCCGCGTCGTCCACGCATGCGCGTTGTTTGCGTTTTGCGCTAAGCACGCGTCTTCGTCGTCCATGCGTTTGCGTCACTGCTTTTTCTTCAAAACTACATTTTTGTGCTTTCCTTCCATTTTTGTATGTTTCCTTTTTATCCTCTTAGTCATTCCTGCCCTATGAAACTTGAAAAATACTTAACACACAAATTACGGCATCGAATGGTAATAAAGGATAATTAAATTTAATATTTTGAAAGCATAGGAAACATGTTTTCTCATATATCATAAAATAAGGAAGGAATAGTAACGCCATGCAATTTAAATGAATAAGTGGGTGAAGATTTGATAAAAACACTCAATTTATGCACAAGATGAATCATAAAATAGGGGTTTATCAACCAACCCTCTCATATTCTTCAATCTTGATATGCTCCGGAGGTTGTTGAGATTCACATGGTAGTTCCGCATCTCCTAAATCTTCGGCCACTTCCTCCTTTGTTTCAATAACCATAGGCTTCTCCAATTTCTCCACTACTACTACCGATTCTTCCTTTTTCACCGGATTCTCTGATATCTTCTTCATGCTTTGCTCTTCCTCTGGCTTTTCACATGTGTTTATGGAAACTACTTGAGTATTCAAACTTTGGTGGGCTAAAGTGTGCACCACCTTGGTCAAGTTGGTCACAAACTCAAGTGTATCCCGCTTTATGGCCTCTTGTTCTTAGAGTAACAAAGTGAGAGAATCGTCTATTGGGGCTTGGGGTGAATAGGAAGGTCCATTATTTTGGAGAAAAGGTTCATGGTAGGAAGGTGGTTGGGCGGTTGATTTCTCTTGGTAAAAATGTGGAGATGGTGTGCATTGAGGTGGTTCTTCATAATGAGCATGATAAGGTTATTGTGGTTCTAAAGGTTCTTGCTCATAGTGACCACAAGGATGTGGTATGGGTGATTGGTTATATGATGGATAAGGGTCACATGAAGGTACTTGGTAAAAAGGGGCTTGTGAGCATGGGTGATGGTCATGTTGAGGATAAGAGTCATAGGCATATGGTGGTGGTACTTGATTATCACGAAAAGAGTCACCATAGCCATTGAATTGGCATGCATTAGGATGGGAATTATACCTATAAGTATCCGGAGGTTGTTGCCAATAGGAGTGATCAATTCCTTGAGGCTCCTCCCATCTTTGATGGTTCCATCCTTGGTACCTGTTATCTTTGAAGTTCACATTTCTTACAACACGATTAGAACCAAACTCATAGCCAAAATGAGAATTCATTATGGAAAAACAAAATAAAACCAACAAAAACTAGTAAACAAGCAATTAACAAATCTATTTACACTATTCACATATATACAATAACCAATAACGCAACACCATTGCAAGTCCCCGGCAAAGGCGCCATTTTGATGAAAAGATTTTTGACGGTTTAGTATTTCACTAATGAAATCTCGTTGTAAAGTATAGTCTCCAAACCAACAATAATCCTTTCATACAAAAATTTGTTTGTCACATGTACAAACCCCTAAAATCTATAAACCGAAGTATTTAAACCTCGGGTCGTCTCTCAAAGGACTTGCAGGGTAGTGTTCTTGTTATTGGTTATGGACTTGTATATTTTGGGGTTTTGAATGAGAAACATGAAAAGTAAATGATAATGAAATTTTAATAACAAAACGGTCTTGGCAAAGGTTGGTTGTCATATGTCTCTATCCTTATCACTAACCAAAATTATGATAGTTGCAAGGAACAATCCCACTAAGTCATCCTCTGACAAGTAGCAAGGAAGGTCAAGTGAGTTATATCAATCCAAGTCCATAAATCCTAGCTTTCCACTAATAGAATTAATGAAGGCTAGAGTCAATGGCTATCAACTATCAATCACTTGGACATTAGTAACTCAAGAGTTCCTAAGTTACCTTCCCAAGCCAAGAACATAAAATTCTACTCTAACATCCTTCCAAGCATTTCATCAAACACTTGGAAGGTATAAAAGAAAAGCATAGTAAATCACAACAAGAATGAATTCTAACAACAATCAAATGCAAAGAATTAACAACAACAATCAAGGAAATCACAGTTATCATGAATTATCTCAAATTGCATTAAAAGAAAATAAGAGAAACAAAAGGAGATCCATAACAAAGTAAAGAATTACAAGGATTAAAGTACAAAACTAGAGAGAGGGAGAGTAGAGGAGTAAGAATTGATAAAGGAATAGTAAATCAAAGCATAAATTAAACCTAGATCTAAGATGAGAGATTAACCTAAACCTAATCCTAATTCTAATTCTAGAGAGAAGTGAGAGCTTCTCTCTCTAGAAACTAACTCTCAAAACTAACTAGAACTAAAAATGATTCAAGATTAATTGATTGATGCCTTCCCCTTCAATCCTTAGTCTTTTAAATCTTTTCCTGCCAAAATCCAGCTCCAAATGGGTCCAGAAAACCCTCCAAAATTGCCAGGCACGAGTTGCATTAAAGGAATCATGTGCGGACTGCGACGCGTACGCGTACAGCACGCGTATGCATCCCTGGCCTATTTTGCGAGGTGCGCGCAAGCGCCTAGTGCATGCGTGCGTCCTTGGCCGAGATCAATTCTTTGGCTTTTCATGCTTCTCTCCACTTGCATGCTTCCTTCCTCGCTCCTTGGATCCATTTCTAGCCTTTTTCAACCTGAGATAACTAGCAAACACATCAAGGCATTTTATGGAATCAAGGAGGGATTAAAATTATCAAATTAAAGGCCTAGAAAGCATGTTTTTACACTTAAGCACAAATGAGGGAGAGATCACAAAATCATGCTAATTCATTGGTTAAATGTGAGGAAAGGTTATCAAAACGCTTTAAATCCAACACAAGATAAACCCTAAAAATGGGGTTTATCACTAACATAGGGGAATTACTAACTAAACTAGTCACCGTTGTCTCACAGCCTTCGCCAACCAAACCTCCATGCGATCCCATCGTCGCCGCCTACCTAGCCTCCTCAAAACCAGACAAACACAGGTAATACAAACAAGTAAAACACAGATAATATTCAGACTTAACAAGTAGTTCAAGAAGCAAGTAGGCATGTTATACAATTAGGCAAACTCAAGTAAGCAAAGCAAACAAGCATATAGAAGATGCACATAATGAATGTCTGTCCTATTGGCTGTGATATCACAGGTCTGTTATAATGCCAAATCTGACTAAAAATCCGGTCGACAACTCCATGATTAGTCTCTCTATTGCGCATAAGGAGGAAAAATTCCGAGGAAAAGTGCCCTACCACCTTCTTCTTTCAGAGGGAAATATTCCGAGGGAGCGTGCCCTACCACCTTCCCTTGTCTGTCGCTAAATTCTGTGGGTTAGTGCCCTACCACCTTGCAATCAGAGAGAAGTCGCATTTTCTGGAGGAATAATTCTGAGAGATAAGTGCCCTACCACCTTCTGCTTTCAGAAGGAAATATTCCGAGGGAGCTTGCTAATGAGCAGATAATTTATACGCTTTTTGGCATTGTTTTTAGTTAGTTTTTAGTAGGATCTAGCTACTTTTAGGGATATTTTTATTAGTTTTTATGCAAAATTCACATTTCTGGACTTTACTATGAGTTTGTGTGTTTTTCTGTGATTTCAGGTATTTTTTGGCTGAAATTGAGGGACCTGAGCAAAAATCTGATAGGAGGTTGAAAAAGGACTACAGATGCTGTTGGATTCTGACCTCCCTACACTTGAAATGGAATTTCTGGAGCTATAGAACTCCAAATGGCGGTCTCTCAATTGCGTTGGAAAGTAGACATCCAGGGCTTTTCAGAAATGTATAATAATCCATACTTTATTCGAGTTTAGACAACATAAACTGGCATTCAACGCCAGTTCCTTGCTACATTCTGGAGTAAAATGCCAGAAACACGTCATAAACCAGAGTTAAATGCCAAAAACACGTTACAACTTGGCGTTTAACCCCAAGATAAGCCTCTGTACGTGTAAAACTCAAGCTCAGCCCAAGCACACACCAAAGTGGGTCCCGAAAGTGGATTTCTGCACTTAGACTTATTTCTGTAAACCCTAGTAACTAGTTTAGTATAAATAGGACTTTTTACTATTGTATTTTCATCTTTGGACGTTTAGTCCTTATGCCGGAGTCTTGGTTATCCTGGTTCCCTCTCTGGGGCTGGAACCAATTAACATCTTTATCACTTATGTATTTTCAACGGTGGAGTTTTTACACACCATATATTAAGGTGTGGAGCTCTGCTGTACCTCGAGTATTAATGCAATTACTACTGTTTTCTATTCAATTCACGCTTATTCTTATTCTAAGATATCCATTCGCACCCAAGAACTTGATGAATGTGATGATTATGTGACGCTCATCACCATTCTCACTTTTGAACGTGTGCCTGACAACCACTTTCGTTCTACATGCAAATAAGCTTGAATGAATATCTCTTGGATTTCTTAATCAGAATCTTCGTGGTATAAGTTAGAATCCATTGGCAGCATTCTTGAGAATCCGGAAAGTCTAAACCTTGTCTGTGGTATTTCGAGTAGGATTCAGAGATTGAATGACTGTGACGAGCTTCAAACTCGTGACTGTAAGGCATGGTGACAACGCAAAAGGATAGTAAATCCTATTCTTACATGATCGAGAACCGACAGATGATTAGCCATGCGGTGACAGCGCACCTGGACCATTTTCACTAAAAGGACGGATGGTAGCCATTGACAACGGTGATCCCCCAACATACAGCTTGCCATGGAAAGGAGTAAGAATGATTGGATGAAAGCAGTAGGAAAGCAGAGATTCAGAAGGAACACAGTATCTTCATGCACTTATCTGAAATTCCCACTAATGAATTACATAAGTATCTCTATCTTTATTTTATGCTTTATTTATCTTTATATTCGAAAACCATTATAACCATTAGAATCCGCCTGACTGAGATTTACAAGATGACCATAGCTTGCTTCATACCAACAATCTCCGTGGGATCGACCCTTACTCACGTAAGGTTTATTACTTAGATGACCCAGTGTACTTGCTGGTTAGTTCTGCGAAGTTGTGAAAAAGAGTGATATTATAATTGTGCGTACCAAGTTGTTGGCGCCATTGAGATCACAATTTCGTGCACCACGTGCCCTACCACCTTCCTCTGGTTGCGAAAATATGAGTGAGAAGCCCAACTTCAAATCTCACATCCGAACGTAGGCAGGAGACTGCCACAGCCCCTACGACGGAGAACAATGCATATCATAATTACATATTCAATCTTAGAGGCCACTCCTTTAAACACACTTCCACTCATACTCATCACAACCATCATCAAGTCATAAGTTCCATTCTGAACTCATTAGTTCATCGGTCTCTCAATTTCGTTATTAGCAATCACCCTATTCACCACTCTTCTTTCTCTCTCAACTAACTCATCCTCACTACACCCGAAGCCTAAACCTCCGTTTGCTAACTTTTTAGAGTAAAACCCAATTAAACCTCCTAAGACCTTTCCCATATTCCAACATCTAAAATTGAGCCCAAGAGTCTTAAAATGGTGCTATAGAAGCTTACAATCTTGTTGGAAAGGTGAAATAGTTGAAAACAAAGTTTAAATTTGTGAAATAGGGCGTGTGCATACGCACAGGGGTGTGCACGCGCACGCCCAGGGAGATTTTTAAAGTGTGCGTACGCATAGGGGTATGCATACGCACAGGTACTAAAATTTGTAAGCCTATTCACTCGCGCACAGGGCTGTGCGTACGCACAGGTTGTAATCCTTCATTGATGTGCACGCGCACAAGCTGTGCTAACGCTGCAGGCAGAGAACCTTTTCCTACCTGTGCATACGCACAGGTCTGTGCATCCGCACAGAATAAGATTTTCGCAGGGTTGTGCATGCGCACAAGGCTATGCGTATGCACATATTAGAAATTCTGAAATTCTGCAACTTTGCAAAATTTCAGATTTTCAACACCAACTTTGAATCATCATAACTCCCTCTACAAAATTCCAAATTTTACAAACTTTATATTGATTTAAAGGGTTTTCAATAAGATTGAAAACCGAGACAAAAGTTATGATTAGAAAAAGATTACCAAAAACCCACTCTTACCAAAAGTCTAAAACCTCAACATTACTAACATTCCCAACCAAAACCAACCAAACCACTTCAAACTCCAATTTCTATCATAATCTACCCTTTATAGCATATTGTACCATTTCCAACCACCAAACCTCAATTATGTGCTACCAAAATCAATTCTCTACCAACACTTTTCTCAATCCTAATTCAATCATTATCAAACATCAAAATCAACCCCATTTCATTCCAATTTCAATCTCTCACACCATCCTTACCAATTTCAACATCATGATCTATTAACATATTCCAAATTCACCAACTCATCATAATCCTCTCATTATCAACAATCTCACACTCACCTTCAATATACTAACAACATCACTAACCACTCATCAATCATCAACATATCAACAACAATAAATCACATATCCAACATCAAACATCATAATCCTTGAATACCAACAATCATTACCAATTTCACAAACTCTTCATCTCAAAACCCCATATCCTCATCATCTTCTTACAAGTTATCTTCACACATCAAAATCGTATACAATCATTCATCCTCAATATATCAATATAATTATCATACATCAACATTCAACACCTCAACAACCATTATAATTCATTCCTATCCTATGGGTCACTAGCTTAAAAGTCCATGAATATTATATACTACATAGAGGAAACCGAAACCATACCTTGGCCAATTCTCAATATGAACCAAAACCCCAAAGAGCACAAGATGAGCTTCCAACCACAAGCAAGCTTCCACTATGACTCCAACATGCACCAACAAACTCCCAAAAGCTTCCAAACTCACAATAAACAAGCTATATACACACCAAACATCACTAATCAAACTAGGGCTCAACATAAACATAATCTCACAAGGGTTTCAAGAGCTCTTACCTTGTCCAACAGTTTTGGAAGCCAAAACCACCAACAATCAAGTGCTAGAGTGTACCTAAAACACCGAAGACACAAGATTTCACTCAAAACCAAACCCTAAAACTCGAAATTCTCAAAGGCACGAAAACTGGGCAGAGAAACTCAAGAAACTTACCACAATGCTTAGATAGAAAGGATGGGATCGGCAAGAGCTTCGCGTAGCCGCTGATGGCACGCGAATCGGAGCACCGTAGCTCAAGATATCGCGAATTGAATAGAGGAGTGAATAGTGCTCTTCTCTCTTCTCTTCTCCTCCTTGAAGCTGGTGTGTGTGTTTATGGGTGAAGGGTTCATTAATGAACCCTTATATATGTTGGACTTGGGCCCAACTTGGACTCGGTCCAATCCGTTAGCGTTTTTAGCCTGTTGGCCCAACTTTGGGCCAAACCTTTAACACTAACGCCCGGTTTTTTATCTCTAATATTTTTCTAAGGTTTTCGGCTATTTTCACTGATTCTCGTGCAACACCGAGCAGACTTGAATCGGTTCAATCAGTTTAACTGCCGGTTTGCGGTTTTTCACGGTTTTTCGCAGAAAACACATTTTCTGACTCAGAAGGACCTACTTAGTCCAAAAATCATATTTAAATCCCCAAATTCTCAACCTAACTTTACGGAATTTAATTTGGGTATTTAAATAATTTTATCCATGAAAAATCCAGTTCTTACATTTAACAAATCCATTTTTCGAGTACACGAGATCTTTTCTGAAAGTACTAATTTCTCCGGAAGATCAGTAAGGGGAGAACCACTACTGTATCATCAAGCATCTCAATCCTCATTGTCATTATATTATCTTTAACTCAGGACCTTAGTGGAGATAAGCCCGACAATGCAATTGCGAAGAACCTAGTTTTGAACCGTATCGGTTAGGAGTTTTGATTCTGTTTTTCGTAGATAGTCTCAATTTGACGAACCGAACTTGATTTATGAGAGAAGAGAGATAAAAGTATAATATCATCATTATATGAGTAATAGAAGCTTCTTGAATGATATTATAGGAATACATGGTCTATTTTAGTTAAAAATAGGAATCGGTTTAACCAGGTTCACAGTTTACTGGTGCAACTTAGCACCAGCACTCTCTGAAGACTTTAGCAATGATAAGACCTCATTATACATGTTTTATTCTCATAATAAATATGTTACTGGTGTCATTTATGCTAGTAGCTCAGAAAATAATTTTTTTAGAGATGTTTTTACAAGTGTTCCGATACATCTAGTTTTAGTAGTTATACATCTGAGATATTTTAATATTATTTTAACCCACCTCCAAGCCAACCAATCACAACTCACCCTACACCCCCAAAACCTCCAAGGCTGTCTCATTTCTTCATTTTGGCCGAAAATAACAAGAGAGAAAAGAGAGAAACCTTCATGAACACTTAATCTTCAAAGCTTGATTTCTTCTGAACTAAAACCCAAATCAAAATTTTGATTTCACCAAAATGATCCTCTCTTCTTCCTCTATATAACCATATACCATATCATGGCTAAAAATAAGGTGAGATGGCTGTCTCCCTCCCTCTTCAATTCAGTTTTCAAGGAAAACCATGAAAACATGTGTTTTCTTGATGTTCTTCTTTAGGAATCATGCTTAACTTGACTTGAGGGCCAAGAAACGTTAATTTCCAGCAACTATAAGGTGAGAAATCCCTTCCAAACATGCTGAGTGAGTTTTGGTCAGTTGAGAGTTTTTGGATTTAAAGTTGTTCTTGATGTGATTTAGGAGAAAAAAGTTCTTAAGGACCACCTAAGGACATAACCGAATTAGGAGTAGCAAAACTAGGTAGGGTTTGATGAAATTAATCTTGATTGATTGTGTTTGAGTTGTGTGATTATGATATGGTTTGGCTGTGCTTGAAATTAATGGTTTATATGAGTGATTCTTGTTGAAATTTTGGTGAAAATTTGATGAAATTTGATGATATTCAAGCTATGAATGCATGTTCTTGTGGCTGCTGGAATTTCGAACCCTAACCTTTAAATTGGAATTCAATTTGTCTTAAAATCATGTAGAAAATATGGGGTTTTAGTGGCTGAGAATTTATTATGAATTTTGGTAAAAATTGGTTGCTGAAAAGACTGAAAAACGGGTGAAAACAGAGAAAGAATCTGAAGAATTTACGAAGAACACGTAGAACACTTTAAGTGTGGTGAAGAACAATGAAGAATACTTTTTTGATCCATAAAAGGGAAAGGAAGTAAATATTTTGGTGCTTGGGGGTTATTTTGTAATTTCCAAAAGTTAGGGTGGTTAAAGTAGAAACATTAAAAGTTATAGGTGGTAAAAAGTAAATTTTAAAGATTAAAAGTTAAAGTAGGGTAATTTTAGAAAAATTTAATGATAAAATAATAAATAATAATAAAATATTAAATAATAATATTTAACTAAAAATAATATTTTAATAAAAATAATAAAATAATGCAGAAAAGGTAGTTTTCTGTAAAAGCTTTAGAAAGACAACTTTAAGCGCAGAGTCTCATAATTACCTTCATAAAACACTTAGGGAGTGGTAACAACACGTTAGTGAGGCAAAGATAAAAGAAAGATAAAAAGTTAAAGAAAAGATAAAAATCAAAGAAAAAGTCTGTAAAGTTTTAATGACAGAAAAATAGACAGAGATTAGTGAACGAACTAGGGAAACATAGTTAGTCCTTGAGTTGCGACTAGGGTTAGGTACAATATGAAAAGTTAAACTATTTCAGTATAGACTTAATGAACCTATACTTGGGACAGGCTAACTATTCATACCGAAATTTACATAAGCTTTAAATACACATGCTAAACAGAGAAATCCGAGCAGAGAAAAGGGACTAAGAGCAGAGGACTTATTGAAAAGTTATTTGTTACTTGAGGCAACCTAAGAGATGTTTGTTTATTCATTTGTTGCATTAAGGCAACTCCAAAACTATTTGTATGCTCATCTGCTGCATTGAGGTAGTCAGATAAATAGTGGTACGACCACAGAACATTTTCCAGTGCTACACAGCTATTAAGAGCTATACCTGCAACAGTTAACCTGGGATCACTTGCAGAGGATATTAATTCATACACGGCTAGAATGTCGCACCTGTAACCCAAGGATTGCTTATAGAGGATATGATTTCATACACGACAGGAATGCCGCTACCTGTAATGCAGAGTCTGCTTACAGAGGATATGACGCATACGTCGGTTAGTGAGAACTGTACCTATGCTGACTTGAAAACCATACCCGTTTCAGCTGCTTTAGGTTACGTCGGGAGCGGATAAAAACTGACAAATGAGCTCATTACCTGCACTAGGGCTAGACATGCATCATACTTGGTTGCGCATTTCCTCTATTATGATTGTTGTTTGTATGTATGCTTTCTTTGTTTGTATTCTATTCACTATGTTTGTGTTTTGTTTTCTTGTATTCTTTTGTTTGTGTTTTGCTTTCTGTTTTCTCTATTTTCTCTATTTATCTGTTTTTTTGTTTACTGCTTTTTGATATTCTGCTATTTATCTACTAAATAACATGGATTAATGAGCTTAACTAATAACCCCGGCCCTACTAAGAACTCCCCAGTTCTTACACCTTCTCTCTCCCTTCCCCCTTCGGATGGAAGTAAGAGTACCTTACCGTAGTTTGTTGATGATGGTTCTGCAAAGAGGATTCCGCTCTAGATAGTCTTCTGAGTCTAGGGTGAAATCTCATTCTTTGCTTATATGTATATACTGTGAGACCAGCCAATGTCTGCACCCCATTTGTACGTGAACTTTAACCTAAATCCTGTGTACAAGACTCCTGTTGTGTGGCTACTTGATGAGGTACCAGAGAGACGTCCTATAGCAATGTCTGATCGTGTAGAGGAGTAGCAGATGATGTTCTACCTTTTGATGACGTTCCACCTGACTTGAGTTTTGAAGACTTAGAACGTACTTTCCCTCGCTTTAGTATTTTAGAGGGACTAGGTGAGTATAGGGTCTAGGCTAGCCTGGGCGCCAGCTTAGGGACTTCTTGAATAGGTCAGGGCCTGTGATGTTGTATGTATATATATGTATATAGTTATTATCTAGTTATATTTAGGGGTGTTCTACCTAAAAGTCTATACCTAAATAAAGGCTGGATCACTGAATGTTATTAACTGCTTGTGATGTATTTATGTGTGGTTGTTTATATCTGTTTTATCTGTTATCAGTTGTGGAATGATTATGAATGATTCCGTCTATTAATCCAAACGTTTAAAAAAAATACCTCGCAAATTAACTATGGTTTTAACAACGAATCAAGCTCATATAATAAATAATAGATAATAATTAGGAAGACAAATTGGTAGCGCTCAATTTCCCGGTATGATATAGACATATTAAAAATTGGGCCGTTACAATTTGGTATCAGAGCAGTTCATTCCCGGTAGAGCCTGGGGAGTGGACTGACTATGCTTTACTGCATACTCTGCTTGTGTGTCTCATGCCGTTAGGGTATCTTCAAGATACATTTGGCATGTATGTCTATGAGCGCTCATTCTGGGAATGTTCATGCTTAACTTGAGATATTAAGATTTATCACCTTAATGTTGATTGTTTGGTGCGGATAAGACCTCAATGTTTGTGAATAGGCATGGTTTAATCGAGTTCCAACTGACGAATCGATGTGAGCCACAGTTATCTTCATAGTTGTTATTTCCATGGCTTTGAGCCTATGACTATGTGATATTTGGGGTGCTGTAAGGAACAGATCGATCTTTTCGTTAGGATGGCTTGAAGGAAAAAGATCTTTTGAAGATGGATTCTTGCACGTGGCTGAAATTTTGTGGGCAAAATTTTCTTTTAGGAGGGTAGAATGTAACAACCCCGTTTTTCGAGTATACGAGATCTTTTCTGAAAGTACTGATTTCTCCAGAAGATCAGTAAGGGGAAAACTACTACTATATCATCAAGCATATCAATCCTCATCGTCATTATATTATCTTTAACTCAGGACCTTAGTGGAGATAAGCCCGACAACGCAACTGCGAAGAACCTAGTTTTGAACCGTATCGGTTAGGATTTTTGATTCTGTTTTTCATAGATAGTCTTAATTTGACGAACCAGACTCGATTTATGAGAGAAAAGAGATAAAAGTATAATACCATCATCATATGAGTAATAGAAGCTTCTTGAATGATATTATAGGGTTACCTGGTCTGTTTTAGTTAAAAATAGGAAATCGGTTTAACTGGGTTCACAGTTTACTGGTGCAGCTTAACACCAGCACTCTTTGAAGACTTTAGCAATGATAAAGCCTCATTATACATGTTTTATTCTCATAATAAATATATTACTAGTATCATTTATGCTAGTAGCTCAGAAAATAATTTTTAGAGATGTTTTTACAAGTGTTCCGATATATCTAGTTTTAGTAGTTATACAATTGAGATATTTTAATATTATTTTAACCCACCTCCAAGCCAACCAATCACAACTCATCTTACACCCCCAAAACCTCCAAGGCTATCTCATTTCTTCATTTTGGCCGAAAATAACAAGAGAGAAAAGAGAGAAACTCTCATGAACACTTAATCTTCAAAGCTTGATTTCTTCTGAACTAAAACTCAAATCAAAATTCCGATTTCACCAAAATGATCCTCTCTTCTTCCTCGACATAACCATATAACATATCAAGGCTAAAAATAAGGGGATATGTTTGTCTCCCTCCCTTTTCAACTCAGTTTTCAAGGAAAACCATGCAAAACATGTGTTTTCTTGATGTTCTTCCTTAGGAATCATACTTAACTTGACTTGAGGGCCAATAAACGTTAATTTACAGCAAATATAAGGTGATAAATCCCTTCCAAACATGCTGAGTGAGATTTGGTTAGTTGAGAGTTTTTAGATTTAAAGTTGTTCTTGATGTGATTTAGGAGGAAAAAGTGCTTAAGGACCACCTAAGGACATAACCGAATTAGTAGCAGCAAAACCAGGTAGGGTTTGACAAAATTAATCTTGATTGGTTGTGTTTGAGTTGTGTGATTATGATATGGTTTGGCTGTGCTTGAAATTAATGGTTTATATGAGTGATTCTTGTTGAAATTTTGGTGAAAATTTGATGAAATTTGATGATATTCAAGCTATGAATGCATGTTCTTGTGGCTGCTGGAATTTTGAACCCTAACCTTTAAATTGGGGTTCAATTTGTGTTAAAACCATGTAGAAAAGATGGGGTTTTAGTGGCTGGGAATTTATTATGAATTTTGGTAAAAATCGGTTGTTGAAAAGATTGAAAAATGGGTGAAAACAGAGAAAGAATCTGAAGAATATACGAAGAACACGAAGAACACTTTGATTGTGGTGAAGAACAATGAAGAACACCTTTTTGATCCATAAAAGGGCAAGGAAGTAAATATTTTGGTGTTTGGGGGGTTATTTTGTAATTTCCAAAAGTTAGTGTGGTTAAAGTAGAAATATTAAAAGTTACGGGTGGTAAAAAATAAATTTTAAAGGTTAAAAGTTAAAGTAGGGTAATTTTAGAAAAATTTAATGATAAAATAATAAAATAATGCGAAAAGACAGTTTTCTGTAAAAGCTTTAGAAAGACAACTTTAAGCGCAGAATCTCATAATTACCTTCATAAAACACTTAGGGAGTGGTAACAACACGTTAGTGACGCAAAGATAAAAGAAAGATAAAAAGTTAAAGAAAGATAAAATCAAAGAAAAAGTCTGTAAAGTTTTAATGACAGAAAAACAGACAGAGATTAGTGAACGAACTAGGGCAACATAGTTAGTCCTTGAGTTGCGACTAGGGTTAGGTACATTATGAAATGTTAAACTATTTTAGTATAGACTTAATGAACCTATACTTGAGTCAGGCTAACTATTCATACCGAAATTTACATATGCTTTAAATACACATGTTAAACAGAAAAATCAGAGCGGAGAAAAAGGACTAAGAGCAGAGGACTTATTGAAAAGTTATTTGTTACTTGAGGCAACCCAAGAGATGTTTGTTTATTCATTTGTTGCATTGAGGCAACTCCAAAATTATTTGTATGCTCATCTGCTGCATTGAGGCTGCCAGATAAATAGTAGTACGACCACAGAACGTTTTCCAATGCTACACAACTATTAAGAGCTATATCTATAACTGATAACCTGGGATCACTTGCAGAGGATATTAATTCATACACGGCTAGAATGCCGCACCTGTAACGCAAGGATGGCTTACAGAGGATGTGATTTCTTACACGGTTGGAATGCCACTACCTGTATGGCAGAGTATGCTTACAGAGGATATGACGCATACGTCGGTTAGTGAGAACTGTACCTATGCTGACTGGAAAACCATACCTGTTTCAGCTGCTTTGGGTTACGTCGGGAGCGGGTAGAAACCGACAAATGAGCTCATTACCTGCACTAGGGCTAGACATGTATCATACTTGGTTGGGCATTTCCTCTGTTATGATTATTGTTTGAATGCATGCTTTCTTTGTTTGTATTCTATTCACTATGTTTGTGTTTTGTTTTCTTGTATTCTTTTGTTTGTTTTTTGCTTTCTGTTTTCTCTATTTTCTCTACTTATTTGTTTCTTCTGTTTACTGCTTTTCGATATTCTACTATTTATCTACTAAACAACATGGATTAATGAACTTAACTAATAGCCCCGACCCTACTAAGAACTCTCCAGTTCTTACACCTTCTCTCTCCCTTCCCCATTTAGATGGAAGTAAGAGTACCTTTCCGTTGTTTGTTGATGATGGTTCTGCAAAAAGGATTGCGCTCTAGATAGTCTTCTGAGTCTAAGGTGAATCTCGTTCTTTGCTTATATGTATATACTGTGAGACCAGCCAATGTCTGCACCCCGTTTGTTTGTGAACTTTAACCTAAATCCTGTGTACGAGACTCTTGTTGTGTGGCTACTTGATGAGGTACCAGAGAGACGTCCTATAGCAATGTCTAATCGTGCAGAGGAGTAGCAGATGATGTTCTACCTTTTGATGACGTTCCACCTGACTTGAGCTTTGAAGACTTAGAACGTACTTTCCCTCACTTTAGTATTTTAGAAGGACTAGGTGAGTATAGGGTCTAGGCTAACCTGGGCGCTAGTTTAGGGACTTCTTGAATAAGTCAGGGCCTGGAATGTTATATGTATATATATGTATATAGTTATTATCTAGTTATATCTAGGGGTGTTCTACCTAAAAGTCTATACCTAAATAAAGGCTGGATCACTGAATGTTATTAACTGCTTGTGATGTATTTATGTGTAGTTATTGATAACTGTTTTATCTGTTATTAGTTGTGGAATGATTATGAATGATTCCGTCTATTAATTCAAATGTTTTCAAAAAAAAATACCTCGCAAATTAACTACGGTTTTAACAACGAATCAGGCTCATATAATAAATAATAGATAACAATTAGGAAGACAAATTGGTAGCGCTTAGTTTCCGGTATGATCTAGACATATTAAAAATTGGGTCGTTACAATACACAGTATATGCAGGCACTCAGCCTCATTCCAGGTCCGTGACGTTCGCTGTTGTGTGGGTGGCTATCGACGTCGAAGCCCCCTTCGATCTGAGGTAAGTGTAACCTTTGATTTGTTTTTTTCTTTGCATCACATTCGTCTCCTGTATGATTGACGATGAATCGGCATGTTGCCAACTTAAATGCCCAGTTAAATCCTAAGAAGAATTCCTCTGTGTGGAGAACGTTTACACTAACTTTGTGACCTGCATTCTTTTTTTGTGTTGTGGATTTTAATTAGTTTATTGTAGCAAATGAGTTCATCTTTATTCTTAGCTGTTATGGTTAATTTAAATCAGTTAGTTTAATTTAATGGACAAATTTATCATCTTCCTTGTTAGCCATGATGGTGCATAGTACTTTTGTGTTGTTGCTAGTTATTAATTTAATTCATCGTACCATGTTATGATGTTCTTTCGTAGCCAATATCCTGCATGTTGTTTTTGTCTTGTTGATAGTGATTAATTTAATTTTAGTAATTAATTTAATTCCGCTTTTGATCTGTCCTATTAGTCATTCTGCTAATCAGATATCTTGTCCCTGGTCTTTGGTATTAATAGTTAGCCTTTTTTAGAATGAGAATTTCTTTTCACAGTGCTGCCGATTTGAGATGGAAAGCCATGGAGAAGGCAGTTGATTTCTCCGTCCAATGGACTGATGGATGGAGCATGGAATCAACAGATGATGATGAAGGAAGTGTTGCACAGTCACTAGAGACAGAGGAAGGGCAATCGGTAGCGGGGGATAGAGAAGATGGTTCAGTGGCTGGTGATGAGGGTTCCATGCCGGTACCAACAGGAATACACGTTGTGGCTGACAATCCATATGGTGACGAAGAATTGGGATTAACGGTTTTAATTGCCACCGCATTGGAATCAGCCGAGTATAATAGTGTGGAAGAAGCGTATAAAGCATCTGTGGCTTTTACGAAAGCGACTGGATTCGCTGTACGAAAGGGTGATTCTGTGAAAAATGAGGAAGGGAATATCGTGCGGAAGTTATTTTATTGCAATCGACAAGGTTTGCATGAGAAGAAGCACTATGAGAGGGTCAATAGGAAGAGGGCTCATAAAGCAGAGACTAAAACCTATTGTTATGCCAAGTATGTTGTATACTTGGACATGAGTTCTAGAAAGTGGAGGATGAAAACGTTTATTGTGGATTATAGTCATGATTTGGCCCCACTAGATTTCACCAACGTAATGGTGCCGCATCGGAAGCTGACTGATGGAAATAAAGCTCACATACACAGCATGCAAGAGGCTGGATTCCAGACAACTCAAATCATGGGGTTCTTTGCTCACTTGTGTGGTGGATATCGGAATGTCAACTTTATCAGGAAGGATTTGTATAATATATGGATGATGTTTGGCAATCCCGCATTGTTGAATGGGACGCTGCGGCAACAATTAGTTATCTAAAGGGTAAGATTGAGATGGATCCGTTAGCAATTGTAAAATATTCGTACTGTGTTGAGAAGCATCTAGGTAATCTTTTTTGGTCAGATGGCCACATGCAATATAATTATAAGTGCTTCGGAGATGTGTTGGCATTTGATTCCACTTACAAGAAGAATCTATACAACATGCCTCTGGTTATTTTTTCTGGTACTAACCACCATAGGCAGACTATTATGTTTGGATTTGGTTTGCTAGAGGATGAAAAGATTCCATCATATAAATGGTTGTTGGGCTATTTTTTGGAGGTTATGGAGAGTAAGGAGCCAAAAGTTGTTGTCACAGATGGTGACGAGTGTATGAAGGAGGCGATTCGGAGTAAGTTCCCTAACGCGACCCATCGACTCTGTAGCTGGCACCTTGCTCGGAATGCACTTCAAAAAATAAAAGATAGTGATTTCTGTGCTGCGTTCAAGACAGCTGTGTACGTCCGTTTTGATGTTAAGGACTTTGAAGATTACTGGGCAGAAATGGTCCATAGCTTTGGGTTGGAGGATAATGATTGGATTGCAAGCACATACGAGAAAAAGGAGCAGTGGATGCATGCTTACTTGTGCGACAAATTTTGTGCAGGCTTGCGAACAACATCCAAATGTGAGGGTATCAACTCATCATTAAAGAAATTTATAAAATCTGAAAATTGCCTGCTTGAGCTGGTAGAGAACCTGGATCGTGTTGTTAAAGATTACCGCAACAACGAGTTCATTGTGGACTACAAGTCATTGTATACTGATCCTGTGCTGACGACCGGATTGGAGTCTCTTGAGCGGTTGGCTAGTAAGTTGTACACAAGGAAAATATTCTTCGAGGTAAAGGAACAAATCGAGAGTGTTGGTGGGATGATTGTACTATACAAGGATAGGTTTGGTAGCATTGAGAAGTTTATGCTGAGGAAGTTTAGAAAGCCACATCGTGTCCATGTGGTGCTATATGATAAGAGTTCTGACAAGTTCGAGTGTTCATGCAAGTTGTTGAATAGTGTAGGTATTCTTTGTGGTCACATATTCTGCGTTCTAAAAGAGCTGGACATAGAAGAGTTGCCCAATCGATTGGTTCTTAAGAGGTGGTGTAAAGATGCCAAATCCGATATAATTAGCACAATAGAGGTCCAGTCAGATCTGGACCGGGCATTTCGTATTAGGTACGGTGCATTGTAGGCTGCTTGTTTGAAGATGTGCTTCTTGGCAGCACAGGGTTCAGAAACCTACAAAAAAGTGGTGAATATAGTTGCGAAGATGTCAAACGAGTTAGAGTCCATGTGCTACATAGGCGACAAGGGTGGACATGCACATCTTGTTGGAAATGACATTGACTTTGGAAATCCTCATATCATAAGGTCAAAAGGTGCTCCTCGAGGCAACACTAATGCAAAGAATGGGAGACGTTGCAGAAGGTGCTTTAGGTTCGATCATGACCGCCGCAACTGTTTGGTAGATGAAGACAATGCAGACGAAGTTTGATTCTTCTTTATAAATGACATCGATATTGTGCTCCATAATTATCAAGTTTAGATTGCATAATCAAATTATAACTTAAAATTGACTACAATGTGCATTTACTTTTAGTTTGTTCATGCTGCTTCTTAAATTGCCATATGTTTCCCTATTAAAGAACATGTTGGTTTTGTTGCAGGAATCAGTTTCTAGGTCGAGGAGAAGCCAGAGCCGTGGCTGGAAAAGGGGCCGGGATACATAGTATTTGCAAAATCAATGTGGGGTTGTTGGACATGAAGTATGTTCCATTGTCTTGTGGTCCTTTCGGCTGAAGATGTCGTCACGTGGATTTTGAGTTTTAATTAATTTATTTGTAAATTTTACCAGTTGAGTTTTGATGCATTTGTTTGTCGTTTGGGAGATTCAAGTTTGACGTTAATGTTATTGAAGACCTACTAGGATACCTTTAGTTCAAATAGAATTTCTCATGGTTATGCAACGATTGTGATGCTTCATGAATTGCTTGTTCGTTCCAAGGGTTTAAATAGAATATCTCATGGTTATTCAAAGATTGTGATGCTTCATGAATTGCTTAGTCGTTCCCAGGGTAAAGGTTCACAATTGATTTGTTTGAGTTCCTGGATAACTTACTCTAGACTTTTAAATTAACATGGTCTTGTTGTTTTATTGTTCATGTTTAGGTTAAAGTGGTTAAGTTCACTGCTTCACTTGGAAAGGCATTTGGTATTGTTTGATAGGGAATTTGTTGAATTTTTGGCTTAACCTACAAAACAAATTTCTATTTTATGAGTGCTACCTCTGATAGTTTTACTAGTTTGATTGTGAAGGGCTTGTGTTTGCAGCTCCAGTGACACTACGATTATCTACTTTTATCTGCAATACTTTTATCTGCAACCATTATCTATTTTTAATTATCACAGGTGTTTTTCAGAAAGGCAAGTTCGCTTTTGGAGGGAATTGTTGTAGTGATTAATTGCATATGTAGTTGTCTCAGTTGGATTGAGAAATGGTGTTAAAAGAAATAACTGTAGATGCCATACTCCACATTTGAATCATTTAAAAGCAAGGGGCACTCTAGCTTTATACCATGGAGAGTCAACACAAAGAAGACCTTACATATTTAAGTCACCTGTTCCACACCTAAATAAGTTTAAATATTCATGTCGGTAATGCCCAGTATAGGATAAAATAATTTGCCTAAGCTACTTAAGTGGCAAAAGAAATTTGTATTTATGAGCGGATATCGATAACATTTTGGAATACAACTTTTGCACAAGCGGGAGTAGTTATGTGTTATGCAGTTTCTAGAATTGGATATAATAGATGATAGAGGACCAAAAGCATAGGTTTGGATTTTCACACTAAAAATAGGATTGACATTGCAAGTATAGTCCAAACCCAACCATTGATCCTAATCAAAATTTTTATCCAAGATATTGTCACAATTCAATTCAAATTAACCGAGAGTATTTAGACTCCTGGGTAGTTCTCCCTAGGAACTAGTGCCAACAAGTGCATACAATTTTGGTTGTGAGAAAGCAAGGGGTTTTCAATGATGAAAGAAAACAATTAAGAAATGAAAAAAAACAAAACAAAATTGCAACTAATAAACTAATAAAGGAATAAAAGAACTATGTATGTAATATGGACAAGTAATGCTATAAAGTGATGGAAAAATGGTTCAAAACATAAATGAAACCTTGACTTGGGATGAGTTATGGATATTCCCTTCCTTGCCATAATCACAACTATGATAATTATGATGGATTAATCTCACTAAGTCAACCATTAACATCGAAGGATAGGTTAAGTAAGCATAATTGTTATTAATCCACAAATCCTAGTTAACTTACCAAATTAATTGGTAAAAAGCTAGCGTTAGTGGAAACAATAACAACTAACAACCCAATAATTATCACTAAATATTGGACATTATGGCTCTAGTAATCCATAAACTCATTTTTCCCAAGTCAAAGGGTGGAAATTACCCCATAATCAAAATTGGCATTTCATCAAACACATAGAGGGCATAATCATAAAACATGGTAAAATTGGGAAATTAATGAAAACTATGAACCATAAATGATCAAAATCAATAAAGGAAACTCAAACAAACATAAAATAAGCACCAAACATCAAATTCAACAACTAGAAATCCAAATTTGTAAAATTATATAAATTGGCAAGAGAAATGAAAATATGAGAAAGTGTAGAACAAATGTAGTAATTAAAAGAGAAATTAAAGAAACACTTACAATGAGATAGCAAAAATCCAAAAGCAAAACTTGAATTACAAAATGCTATAAACCCTAACTAAAACCCTAAGAGAGAATTTCTGAATCTACACTACTCCTACTCCTACTATGTATTTTTCCTATTCTAAGTTGGCTCCTCTCATTTGTGTTGACATGCCCTTAATATTGCCTCTCAAATCAGCAATGGGCCTAGAAACCCCCCATAATCGTGAGCCACATGATTTTTTGATGGAGGCACATGCTGGTACCTGTGCATACGCACAAATGGTTGTGCGCACGCACGCATGCTGATTCCCTTTTTGTGCGTACAACGCATGGCTGTGCTCTTCTCCTTTGTTTTCTTCCTGCTTTCTCCCAATTGCATGCTCCTCTTCCATTTCCACCAAGCCATTCCTACCTTATTCATCTGAAATCACTCACAAATAAAATCAAGGTATCGAATGGAAGATATCTGGAGTAAAATTAGTCAAAATAAGCACAAAAGAGCATGTTTTCATAACTAAGCAAAATTTAGGGAGAAAATATAAAAGCATGCTATTTGGATGATTAAATGTGGGTTTATGTGATGAAATCTACTCAAATTAAACCAAAATATATCGTCAAATATAGATTCATCAATTTCCCCACCCTTAAACAATAGCATGTCCTCATGCTAATCACAATCAAAGGAGAAGGGTAAAAGGCAAACAACTTATTCAATGCAACTACTTATATACATGTAACTATGCTATATACTATGTATATATATCTATCTATCTATAGTTCCTGTTGATTTGGTGAAAACAAACAATCAAATTTTCAAGTAAGAGTATAGACATATAAGGCTAAGCAAAGAAGTAGCTCAATGCAATTAAAATCTAGAGAATTGATTTAAGTCATCAAAATGAAGTAACTTGCAGGAATGCATGATAAGAAGTATGAAAACATAGAGTTGAGTGATCGAACCCTCACTAGGTGTGTCTACACTCTCAACGCTCGGTGTTTTAGGGTTTAATCACTCAAGTCTCCTCCTAATCATGCTTTCAAAGATTTGCTTTTCATCTAACAATCAACAAATATGTGATGCATGAGTGCAAGTATCATGAGGTCTTTAGAGGGTTGTAATGGGGTTAAGGTTAAGGTAGGATAAATATGGCTAAGTGGACTAAGGAATTGAATCTTTGATTAGCTCAAGTGTCCAAGTCAACCTATATCAACCAAATCACAAAACATGCAACCTAACTTCCTATAATCACATTTTTTATACACATTCATGCATCTTTTTCATCCAAGTCCACATATGCATTTCTTATACATTTTTTTCTTTTCTTTGGGGCAACCTTTGTCCTTTTTTATTTTTTTAGATATATATATATATATATATATATATATATTTCTTTTTCTTTTTCTATGACAAGTGCATATGGTTAAAACAAATTGATACATGAATGTGCACCCATTTTCCAAAATTTTTTTTCAACACACACCCAATACAAACTTTTTCATTCACTACCAATGTTTCCCAAAATTCCCCCCACACTTAAATGAAACACACTCTTCAACCTAAGCTAATCAAAGATGCAATTCAAGGTAATTCATGGTTTTCTGCTTAGGGTTATGATGTGCTAATAATTAGAACAAAGGGATTAAGAGGCTCAAAAGTGGTTAACAAAGGTAGATGCAAGGGTAGGTCCATATGGGTGAGAGAGTTTAATTAAAAAAATGGCCTCAACCGTGCTAAATGCATTCAAAACATAAAACATTGGAAATAAAGAATCAAGCAAAACCAAGATTACAATTATAGAAGGAGCATAGCACACAATGAACAAAATTTGTGATTATAATGTGTAACCACGCATTAAGGCTCAACAACTCACAAGGTTGCTTTGTTCTATCTCTCTTCTATGTTCCATAAAAATAATTCAAGCAAGTTTAAAAAGGATTTTCCAAATCAATTCAATAGAACGCCCTTGAAAAAAAATTCTTGAAAATTTTTGTTTTTTTCACCAAAGTTATTTCCTATATATGTATGTATGTATGTTGGGATGGATGCAATTTCAAAATCTTTCCTAGTTCTATTCCTAATTTTCAACATCGCAAAAACTAACATGAACAATTAGGACAAACTTGAACTAGGCACTATGCTATTCACATCATCCAATCACAATGATGAGCGGATAATTTATCACTTTTTGGCATTGTTTTTAGGTAGTTTTTAGTATGTTTTAGTTACTTTTTATTATATTTTATTAGTTTTTATGCAAAAATCAAATCTGGACTTTACTACGAGTTTGTGTTTTTTTTTTGTAATTTCAGGTATTTTTTGGCTGAAATTGAGGGACCTGAGCAAAAATCTGATTCAGAGGCTGAGAAAGGACTGGAGATGCTGTTGGATTCTGACCTCCCTGCACTCGAATGCGTTTTTCTGAAGTTATAGAAGTCCAATTGGTGCCTTCTCAATTGGGCTGGAAAGCTAACATCTTGGGCTTTCCATAAATGTATAATAGTCCATACTTTTTCAGAGATTTGATGGCCCAAATTGGCATTAAACGCTAGCCAGAGCCCTTTTCTGGCGTAAAACGCCAGAACTGGCACCGAAACTGGAGTTGAACACCCAAACTGGCACCCAAGCTGGCGTTTAACTCCAAGTATGGCCTATGCACGTGAAAGATTCAAAGCTCAGCCCAAACACTCACCAAGTGGGCCTTAGAAGTGGATTTCTGCACTATCTGCACCTAGTTACTCATTTTTTGTAAACCTAAGTTACTAGTTTAGTATAAAAAGTACTTTTAGAGATTCATTTTGTAACTTATGACATTTTACATCTCATATTGTACCTTCTACAGCATGAGTCTCTAAATCCCATAGGTGGGGGTGAGGAGTGCTGTTGTGTTTCAATGGATTAATGCAATTACTATTATTTTCTATTCAATCACGCTTGCTTCTGTTCTAAGATATTCACTCGTACTTCAATGTAAAGAATGTGATGATAGGTGACACCCATCATCATTCTCAAATTTATGAACGCGTGCTTGACAACCACTTCCGTTCTATCTGAGCTCAACGTAGTCATTGGGCGACAGCTTGAGTGTGTATCTCGTGGGTTTCTAATCCACGAGTCTGACTTGCATCTCCTGACAATAGAGCATTCAAACTCGTGAGATCAGAACCTTCGTGGTGGAGGCTAGAACCAATTGGCAGCATTTTTAAGATCCGGAAAGTCTAAACCTTGTCTGTGGTATTCCGAGTAGGATCTGGGACGGGGTGACTGTGACGAGCTTCAAACTTACGAATATTGGGCACAGTGACAGTGTGCAAAAGGATAGAGAGATCCTATTCCGACACAAGTGAGAACCGACAGATGATTAGCCGTGTAGTAGCTGTGCCTAGTAATTTTCATCCGAGACGAGAGATCCGACAGTTGATTAGCCATACAGAAATCGTACCTGGACCATTTTCACTGAGAGGACGGATGGTAGCCATTGACAATGGTGATCCACCAACATATAGCTTGTCATAGAAGGAGCCATGCGTGTTTGGAGAAGAAAACAGTAGGAAAGCAGAGATTCCGAAGACAGAACATCTCCAGAACCTCAACATGTTCTTCATTACTGAACCACAAGTATCATTCATCTCATGTTATTTACTTTTCATAAACGAAATCATTTTTACCACTAATCTCCTGACTAAGAGTTACAAAATAACTATAGCTTGCTTCAAGCTAGCAATCTCCGTGGGATCGACCCTTACTCACATAAGGTATTACTTGGATGACCCAGTGCACTTGCTGGTTAGTTGTACCGGAGTTGTAAAAAGTGTGATCACAATTCCGTGCACTACACAACTTCTTTCTATAAATATATACCATGCAAATGCAATATATATATTAACTAGAGTAAGGATGCAATAGTAAAAAATACTAACAAATATCTACAAGCAACATAATAAAAGAAAACAAAAAATAAAGTGCAAAGTGTTTGGAAAAGATAATTTACCCCCCGAAATGGCGAATCCTCCCCCACACTTAAGCGGTTGCACGGTCCTCCGTGCACGATCACAATTCGGGGAGAATGGCTATGAGGCTCCACTTTTAGTCGGTGGGTACGGGGGCTCGGGTTGCTGCATTAAAACAATTTAAATAAGAATTGAGGAAAAGTTAGATGTGTGTGGTATGATAAAAGACAATGTGTGTATTCTAAGTGTGCGCACACTTTAGAACAGACACATTGGCCGGTAAAGCGGTATCCACACTATAAAAAAATAGCATACGTTCCTCAACTAGGTAGCCTAGGTTGTAAGTAAAGAATAAGCAAAACTTAGGGCCCAAGCAACCCTAGGAAACCACAAAAGTGAATTGAGTATTTGATATTGGATATTGAAATTGTGCAAGTGAAAGAACAAAATTGGTATAGAATAGCACAATAAACAATAACCACTCCAATAATGAGCAGAAAACTCCTTATTCATCATGAAACATAAGAAAAAAAGCCATATGGTAAAGATACTTGTTACAAAAAGTGACAAGCTTGATAAGAATCAAGTTAAGTCACTCAAACAAATGCAAAGCATTAACAAAGAACAAGTACCGGTCATGTGATGAATTTAATATGAAGATCATGATGGATAAGTAATTTCAACTCAATTCACTTAATTCCATATGCACTTATATAATTTGTCCTAGTGGTACAATTAAAATATGAATATTTAAACTCACTAGGTACTAGTAAATTAATGCAAAGTATAAGTGCATTGGTGGAAACTTCAAGCAACAAGCAACCCAATCAACACCAAACAAATACTTGCAACTTATTCAATTAACAAGCAAGTAAACCAAAATTAATATAACTACTAAAATAAAAATAAGATGCATTGAAAATGAAGTAAAACAAGTAGAGAAACATGGGAAAAGTAAGAGGATGGAGGGGTGCAGGGGGTGGAAGTGTGTTAGGGCTTAATTCAAAGTGCAATGAAAATGTTGCCCAGAAAAGCACCTGTGCGTACGCACAGGTATGTGTGCGTACGCACACTAGGCAAAACAGGGGAGGGTTGCATTCGCACATGTCGTGCGAACGCTCTGGACAGAAGGGGTTGTAAGGAGCGTGCGTACGCACAAGGATGTGCGCTCGCACAGGACACACACACACTCTCTCTTTTTTTAAACTAGGTTGAGGATCATGTGTGTGCATGCACAAAGGGACCGTGTGCACACACAGGAACGAAAAGGGGTAAGGGTTCACGCGCACATACTATGCCAGCACTCCCACCAGAGGGAGTGCAAGAGAGCGTGCGTACGCACAATTGGGTGCGTATGCATAACACGTGCAAAATGAATGACGCGTGCGTACGCACAAAGACGTGCGCACGCACAGGTTGCAAATCAAAGGGAGATGCGCGCGCACAAGACGTGCTCGCGCTCCCAACAGAAGGCATAACAGCTGGTGTGCGTACGCACAGGATGCAAAACATAGAGGTTTTGTGTGCATGCACAATTACATGCGTACGCACAGATGCCCTATTTTTCCAAAAATTTTTCTTCAAAATCTAGGGCACTCTACCTTAGCTCAACCAAAATTCAACCCCATAACATTCAAAAATTCACAAAATCATGATCCATATACAAAACTAACCTATCTACTCAAAAATTAAACTAATCTTAAACTAACTAAGACAAGCAAACATGCAAGAAATCAAGACTATAACAAAGAGAAACGGCAAGAAAGATGTTACTATGGTGAGGTGTCTCCCACCTAGCACTTTGGTTTATAGTCCTAAGTTGGACTTTTTGAGGACACTCTTGATAGGGTGACTTGTGTTTCCACTCCTCCTTGAACCTTCATCCAAGCTTGCACTTTAAAGCTCTTCCAGGATCTCATATTTGAGTTTCCCGTTCTCCTTCTTGCGGATTTTTATGCTCCAAGCTGGATGGACAAGCTCCTAATTGACCCTTGAAGTACCCAGCACTCTCCAGAAACCACTCAATTGTGCTTCACACCATGCTTGAGCTCCAACTCTTGAATTGATTTTCTCGAAAAGCCTTGGATTCTCTTGGCAACCAATACCCATTTCTCCACCATGTACCAACCCAAAAAGGATATTAAGTTGGTAATCCGTCTCCAAGATAGCATATTGATGGGGGCCAATAAAGTTCAATGGTTAAATTGCCACCCACTCAATGTGCTCTTGGAACGGAGTTGCTTCCTTATTAACTTCCTCTTCCCCATCACTCAAGTCATAACAAGGAGGTTGTGAGAAATCTACCTCTATGTCTCTCTCAAACTCAATGGAAAGAGGCTCATTAGGATCATTAAGGGAATTGACCAAGGAGGACAAAAAATCATCAATGATGGAATCCTCATCTTGATCAATCTCCTTCAATTCTCCCTTTCTCTCTTCCGACTCACATACTTCATTCTCTTCCTATAGTTTCAATCCATGCACTAACCCTTCTTCTTTCTCTTGAGGCTCCATGCTCTCCTCTTCACTACAAGCTTTAGTTGATCCTTCGCATTCCTCAGGAGGAATGCCTTGATTGGATGAACGTAGTAGGAGCAAGTGGTTCACCACTTTGGCCGTGGTAGTCGTTAATTGCCCTTGTGTCCTCCGGAGTCCTTCTTGCACTTGGAGAAAGGCTTGAAGGTCTTGATGGTCTTGGGTCAAGGGTGGGAAAGTTTTACATTGGGGTAAAAATTGAGGTTCATGGTTTGGGAGGAAGGTTGTATAAGTGGGAGGTGACTCATGTTGGTAAGTGTTTGGAGGTGGTATGTAAGAATGTTGTTGTTGGTATTGGTGTGGTGTTTGAAAATGTGGTGATTGAGGATTATGTTGAGGGTCTGGGTCATAGGTATATGGTGGTGAAGGTATGTAATCATGGTGAAATCCACCATATCCTTGGTTTGGGTATGCATATTGGGGAGGGTATAGCTCATTGTAGTATAGAGGAGGTTGCTCCTCCCAAAATTGATGCTCCAATCCCATGATGCAATCCAAAATAGAAGTTATCAAACCCTACAAAATGATCACAACCAAACTCCAAACTAAGAGGGTGATAACTCATAAAGAAAATTGAAAATAAAAATTAAAGACATCAATTAACAAAATAAACAAAAATCCTAATTATCAACAAAAGCAAACAAACAACCAAAAGGTATCTATTCACACTATTCACATATTAATAACAACCAAAATATAGCATTCGTGAGGCTAGCTCCCCGGCAACAGCACCAAAATTTTGATAGAGGACCAAAAGCATAGGTTTGGATTTTCACACTAAAAATAGGATTGACGTTGCAAGTATAGTCCAAACCCAACCATTGATCCTAATCAAAATTTTTACCAAGATATTATCACAATTCAATTCAAATTAACCGAGAGTATTTAGACTCCCGGGTCGTTCTCCCTAGGAACTAGTGCCAACAAGTGCATACAATTTTGGTTGTGAGAAAGCAAGGGGGTTTTCAATGATGAAAGCAAACAATTAAGAAATGAAAGAACAAAACAAAATTGTAATTAATAAACTAATAAAAGGAATAAAAGAACTATATATGTAATATGGACAAGTAATGCTATAAAGTGATGGAAAAATGGTTCAAAACATAAATGAAACCTTGACATGGGATGAGTTATGGATATTCTCCTCCTTGCCATAACCACAACTATGATAATAATGATGGATTAATCTCACTATGTCAACCCTTAACATCGAAGGATAGGTTAAGTGAGCATAATTGTTATTAATCCATAAATCCTAGTTAACTTACCAAATTAATTGGTAAAAAACTTGCGTTAGTGGAAATAATAACAACTAACAACCCAAGAATTATCACTAAATATTAGACACTATGGCTCTAGTAATCCATAAACTCATTTTTCCCAAGCCAAGGGGTGAAAATTTCCCCATAATCAAAATTGGCATTTCATCAAACACATAGAGGGCATAATCATAAAACATGGCAAAATTGGAAAATTGATGAAAGCTATGAACCATAAATGATCAAAATCAATAAAGATAACTCAAACAAACATAAAATAAGCACCAAACATCAAATTCAACAACTAGAAATCCGAATTTGCAAAACTATATAAATTGGCAAGAGAAATGAAAACATGAGAAAGTGTAGAACAAATGTAGTAATTAAAAGATAAATTAAAGAAATACTTACAACGAGATAGCAAAATTCCAAAAGCAAAATGTTCATACCCTGGGTCGAGATGACCGACCCGGGATGTTCGACAGACAAAGCGACCGACCTCTTCAGGTCAGGACAACCCGACCTCTTCCCAAAGATCTCGGTCAAGTCCCCACGAAAGCCCAAGGAAGGGCCCAAATAGAGGAACACGTCCCAAATCCTAAGGCGGCCCAAGCCTACAGAGAGAAGGGCGGTTCCCTTAAAGACAAGATGACCTCACTTAAAGATAAAAGATAAGATAAGATAACTAACTTATCTTATCCACAGAAGGCCACATCTCACCATTATAAATACACTGGAGCACCCAGGTATAACTCATACTCTGATTCTACTCAATACCTGCTTAATACCCTTGCTAACTTAGCATCGGAGTCCCTTACAGGTACCCCCCACCCTCCGGGGACGAAGGATCAGCAGTACTTTCAGTACCACAAGTCGGACACACTAGCTCCGGCGACTATATACCAACCAGACACATCGGCTCCGACCAACGCAGACACTAGCCAGCACCAAACCAGGGGGCAACAATAGAAGCCTCATCCAGGAAATACTACATAACCCATCAATATCAGAAGAAGAAAAAATTATAGCCATAACAGGTCGGGATCAAGGATGGATGACCCCCATAATTAATTACCTCAAAACAGAAGCGCTTCCCACAAATGAAAAGGAGGCAAAGCAGTTTAAAAGGGAGGCACAATACTACACTATCATAAACAACACCCTATACAAAAGAAGGATATCAACACCATTGTTAAAATGCGTACCGACCTCCAATACAAAGGAAGTCTTGGAAGAGGTACACAGCGGCATTTGTGGTAATCATCTCGGAGCACGAGCTCTCACTAAAAAAGTACTACGGGCGGGATTCTATTGGCCAACTCTACAAAAGGAAGCTACAGAATTCGTAAAGACATGTCCACCATGTCAGAAGCATGCCAACTTTCACATCGCCCCGCCGGAAAAGCTTATCAGCGTGACCTCACCTTGGCCATTTGCAAAGTGGGGACTCGATCTTCTCGGACCCTTTCCCCAGGGATCGGGACAAGTCATGTTCCTCATAGTAGGGGTAGACTACTTTACAAAATGGATCGAGGTAGAACCCCTAGCTAACGCCACCACTCAAAGAAGTCAGAAATTCCTATATAGGAACATCATTACAAGGTTTGGGGTTCCATACTCCATCACCAGGGATAATGGCACCCAATTCACAGATGCAGGCTTCAGAAAACTAGTAGCCAACTTGAATATAAAACATCAGTTCACCTCCGTCAAACATTCCCAAGCCAATGGACAAGCCGAAGCGGCCAACAAAGTCATATTGGCCAGGCTGAAACGGAGACTACAAAAAGCAAAGAGAGCTTGGGCCGAGGAACTCCCACAAGTCCTATGGGCGTATCGGACGACCCCCCATTCTACCATGAACGAATCACCATTCCGACTAGCATACGGAGTCGAGGCAATGATTCCAATAGAGGTCAAAGAAGGATCTCCTCGAGTAGTCCACTACAATGAGCAAACAAATTCTCAACTCCAAAGAGAAGAGCTCGACCTACTTCCAGAAATCCAAGAAAGAGCTCGGATTAGAGAAGAGGCATTAAAGCAACGAATGGCTTCCAGGTATAATCAGAGGGTAGTGCCAAGAGATTTCGCAGAGAACGATCTCATCTTAATCCGAAATGATATTGGAACAACTCGACCCAGAGAAGGAAAGCTGGCAGCTAATTAGAAAGGACCCTACCGAGTCACAGAAGTACTTGGGAAGGGCTACTACAGACTGTCCGAACTCGAGGGATGAGAACTCCCCAGATCATGGCACGCCTGTAACCTGAGAAGGTGCTATAGTTAGATAAAGGACTCATCGCAAGACGCACTCTTTTTCCTGAAAAGGTTTTTTAATGAGGCGTCAGGATTGAGATTTAATCCGACTTAAGGGTATAAAAAACTCCCACCTATATATATTTGCATTTTCTTTAAATAAAATACATTTCAGACATTCTACAAGTACTCAAGACGTATTAATCTGAAGCATTCATCGTCCGATTATAAAGCAACGGATCGAACAGAAAAAGTGAAGAGCAAATTCACTACACGATCTCGATAGGAATGATCGACCGACAAAGGTGAAAACGCGATTCACCTAAAGGTCGATTAAACCAGGACAGAAACTATCATCTACAAATCGGCAAAGATGAACACAGAATAATGCAAGAAGTTATCGAAAGTGATCCCAAAAAAGAACCTAACGAGGTCTTATGGATTACTATATAATAACTTAAAAAGACTGGCCGACACTAAAAAGTCGGACCAAGTCAACCCAAGTTATCAGCGAATCCCTGGAAAGAGGTCTGGCCAACCCTATTAAAGAGGAATTGCTATAACTTAGAAGAGATTGACCTAACGAAGTCGGTTTCCTACAAAACGAGTTGTAAAAGTAATCCCTGAAAGAGACCTAACAAAGGTCTAAGAAAAAGGATTACAAAAACAACTTAGAAGAGATCGACCTAACGAAGTCGGTCTCCTACAAAGACAAGTTGTAAAAGTAATCCCTGAAAAAGACCTAACAAAGGTCCAAGAGAAAGGATTACAAAAATAACTTAGAAGAGATTGACCTAACGAAGTTGGTCTCCTACAAAGATAAGTTATAAAAGTAATCCCTTAAAAAGACCTGACAAAGGTTCAGGAAAGAGGATTACAAAAATAACTTAGAAGGGGACCATCACAAAGAAATCGGTTATAAGGCGCTAAAAACACAAAACAAAAGCGAGGAAACCGAAAAACAAGTTGGACCCCCACAAGTCACGACCTCAAAAGGATCCAAGCTACAAACAAAAATACGAAAGCAATCTAAAGAGGCCAAGCAGCAAGATTCCGACAGACATCCTGCTAGAGCACAATGAAAGCATAGTATGATAAAGCTTCAAAGAGGCCATCGAAATCAGCCTCAGAGAAACCGTTTTATTTTCAAAATAAAGTCACTAAAAATAGCAACTAGAGTATCGACAAGTCAATAAAACATCATCCACAAAGATAAGTTCAAAAGCCCACAAACCGGGCTATTTACACAAATAGGCAGAAAAAGATCAGCTAAAATCAGGAGTCTTCTCAACAGCATCAGTACGGGGAGAAGGAGGGCGAGTCTGAAGGGGCACAGCATCTATGGTTCCATCATCCCGGTTCAGAATTTGGCAATCCGGATCAGATGTAACGGGAGGAACAGAGGAGGTCGACACCTTAAGAAGAGGCACTGGGGGAGGATCAGTCTCATCATCATCCTGGTCATCAGAGACAATCTTACCATCCCTCACAACATTGTCCAGGCTGATGAGAGTCAAGTCGGCATCAGGAGCAACAACCCGGAACTGCTCCATCAGGTTCTCGGAGGCAGCAGTTACGCTACCCACAAGGTGACCCTGAAGCTCACCATAATTAACCCGAGCAGTTTCCAAATCCTCCTGAAGATGCATCACTTCCCTATAAGCCGAGACATAGCTATCCGTATGTTTCAATGCCATATCCTCGGCCAGCTTCAAAGAAGCAACTAAGGCAATAGAACTGGCCTTCTCACCCTCCAGCTCCTTCTCCACCTTCGCCAACTTCACCTCCAACTCCTCCTTCAGACCCTTGATTCGATCAAATTCCGATTTGGCCTGTTCCATGAAGGATTTTTTGGCATGAATCGGAATCCCCTGAACTGTTTGGAATATAGCCGCACCCATATGAGCCATCTTCACACTACTTTTGGTGATAAAATCCAGATGCTGAAGCAGAGAAACATCGTCCATAGAAAGCCCACCATAGGGGGCAATTTGCTGGTCAACAAACTCAATAGCATCAAAATCCGAGGCATCCAAGTTGAAGGGATCGGATGGTTTTTGCTTCTTACTAGGAGGGGCACCAGAAGCCGCAGCAGAAGATTGTGGAGGATCGACCAGACGAACCCGAAGAATAGGAATTGCTTTCCTCGGCCCGGGAGAACTAGGTATAGGAGGTTTAACTGGAACCTGAGAAGATCCCTCTCTGGCTGCCTTGGCCGAAATGTTTAAAGCAGCAGTTGCCTTCTTCGCCTTCTTGTAGGCCTTCATAGAATCATTATTCTTTGACATCTCTGAAAAACACAAAATCAACCACAAAAGACAAGTTACAACATAGGAGAAGAAAAGCTTGGAAGCAAGTATAAAATAAATCAGACAGTACCCAAAGCAGCTCGAACCAAAGATAGATCACTAAAAAATCTCTTTGTATCCAAATGGGGAGGCTTCCCCCACAAATCTTCAAGAACAACTACAAAGGCCCGCTCAACCTCACTAAGCATTTCCCATGTGTAACATGGCACTCTTACATTCTTTTGCCACTCTAGAGGAAAAGCAGGCTCATCATTTTCATCAAGAAAAAAGGTGCGGGCCCCCTCAACAGCTCGAACTTTAAAGAAGTAGTTCTTGAAGTCCTTAAAGGACTCATCATACATCGCAAACACTTTATGGCCCTGGGCGGACCGGAAAGAAACCCAAGAAGCTTTCTTTTTTGAAGAACCGCTAGGCTTGGTGGAAACAAACAAGTAAAGAAAAAGAGTTTGGGAAGGTGTTACATCTAGTTCACGACAAAGAAGTTGGAAAATTTTAATAAAACCCCAGGAATTTGGGTGAAGCTAGGATGGAGCAATGTTACACGACCACAACAGGTCGGTTTCAAAAGCAGTAAAAGGAAAAGAAACGTTCAACTGACTAAAAAAGTATTCATAAGCATAAAAGAAGGGACGCTCTCCCTCAACAGAAGTCAGAAAGCAAACTCTCTCGTCAGAATCAGGGGCAACAAGCTCGTAATCCTCCTCACGGGCATTGTTACCACAAATCCTATGGCGCTTCCTCAGTTCTGTGCAAAACTCAACATCCACAACAGAAACACACAACAAAACAAGGGAGTCCAGCCAATCGGACATCCCCTCGGGAACTCTGGACGACATCTCTACAATATTATTGCGAGAAGACATGAGGCCAACTAATCCTACAAGTAAGAAAAGAAAATGAGGTTAATACAAACATCTCGGACAAAGGAGAAAACAACTCAGTCAATACTTCTCAGGCAATGAAAAGCAGGAAAAGGAAAACCCCAAGACTCAAATGAAAGTCCTGGGGCATCCTTTGGAGGCAGTAACAAGGATAGGTTTCCAGAAAAATAGTGTGAAGTTTGCATCCCAGCATTTCTCAAAAAGAATCCAAAACAGCAAACACTTTTCAGTAAAAACACAAGAAAATCATTACAGCAAAAAGCACGCCAAGCAGAGACCATTAAAAGATGCAACCTTTTTAAAGAGCAGACAAAAGCAACCTTCAAATAAACAAGGAACAGACACAGACAAGCAGTACCAAGAACAGAAACAACAAAAACATGCAAAGCCCTAGAGGCACCCAACAAAGGCGAAGAGGATCATGCAGAAGATAGAGAAACTCTCAGAAAGCACATTTCAACAAATCTAGGGCTCAAGAATAACAGAAAGATCCAAATTTTTTCAAAACGAGAGGATCAAAACTGAAACCTCATCACAAAACCACAATCCAAGAGTAAGCATGAAATGGGACTAACCTGGAGACAGAAGAAACTTCGAAAAAGGGGCAGAAATGAAAGTTGCCTAGGAAACGGCCGAGCGACGCCACTAAACGGCAGAAAGCAGAAAATGCAAGCGAAAGATAGAGAGCGAAGAGAGAAGAAGAAAAAGTTACGAAGAGGTTAGAAGGAAAATAAAAGGAGAGAAACCGTTTTCTGGGTTTTTCAAAATCAAAGTAAAGAGCCCAGGGGAAACGGGGCAATTAATGCTCAAAATTAAAGAAAGCATTAAAACCTCGCACGTTCCCGAAAAAGCGCCGATATAAAGCGCGCGTGTTTTAGAGGAAACGTTCTACATTCAAAAACAGCTACAAAGGAATCGACAAAATGCTTGAGTTCGGCTTCACCAAAAAAGGACCGAAGTCAAAGACTCGACCTCAAAAAAGAAGACCGAGCTCAAGCAGGGGCATTGTTCATACCCTGGGTCGAGATGACCGACCCTGGATGTTCGACAGACAAAGCGACCGACCTCTTCAGGTCAGGACAACCCGACCTCTTCCCAAAGATCTCGATCAAGTCCCCATGAAAGCCCAAGGAAGGGCCCAAATAGAGGAACACGTCCCAAATCCTAAAGCGGCCCAAGCCTACAGAGAGAAGGGCGGTTTCCTTAAAGATAAGATGACCTCACTTAAAGATAAAAGATAAGATAAGATAACTAACTTATCTTATCCACAGAAGGCCACATCTCACTATTATAAATACACTGGAGCACCCAGGTATAACTCATACTCTGATTCTACTCAATACCTGCTTAATACCCTTGCTAACTTAAGCATCGGAGTCCCTTGCAGGTACCCCCCACCCTCTGGGGACGAAGGATCAGCAGCACTTTCAGTACCACAAGTCGGACAGACTAGCTCAGGCGACTATATACCCACCAGACACATCGGCTCCGACCAACGCAGAAGATCTCGACCGAGATCAACCTATAGTTTCAGGTAACCCCCGGAACACAAAACTTGAATTACAAAATGCTATAAACCCTAACTAAAACCCTAAGAGAGAATTTCCTAATCTACGCTACTCCTACTCCTACTATGTGTTTTTCCTATTCTAAGTTGGCTCCTCTCATATGTGTTGACATGCCCTTAATATAGCCTCTCAAATTAGCCTTTAGCACTTGAGAAATGGGCTTAGAAACCCCCAAAAATCGCGAGCCATGTGACTTTTTAATGGAGGCACGCGCTGGTACCTGTGCGTACGCACAAAGGGTTGTGTGCACGCACGCATGCTGATTCTCTTTTTGTGCGTACGCATGCATGGCTGTGCTCTTCTCCTTTGTTTTTTTCATGCTTTCTCCAAATTGCATGCTCCTCTTCCATTCCCACCAAGCCATTCCTACCTCATTCATCTGAAATCACTCACAAATAACATCAAGGTATCGAATGGAAGGTATCTGGAGTAAAATTAGTCAAAATAAGCACAAAAGAGCATGTTTTCATAACTAAGCACAATTTAGGGAGAAAATACAAAAGCATGCTATTTGGATGAATAAATGTGGATTTATGTGATGAAATCCACTCAAATCAAACCAAAATATATCGTCAAATACGAATTCATCAATAGATTACAGGAAACACTAAAAGAAATGTAAATTTCATGTCATCCTTAAGCACAACCATGCATAATCACTGCCTTTAATTACTACAAGTCAGGAACTGCAACAAAAAATTATCCAATACAGCAATACTTGTGCTGGGAATATTTACACTGACCCCTGCCACTTGTATAGGTGTTTACCAAAAAATAATTGCATTCCCGACTACCTGTTGAAGTCCTTGGGTGCCGAATTAGAAGGCAAAAAATACATTTCACATTATCTTTTTCTGATAGGGTTTTCACACAGCGAAGGGCATGATCAAAATAAAGGAAATATCGACATGTTCATGATCAAAATAAAGGGAATATCGGCATGTTCGGACCTTAGAGCTGTATTTGAGGAATTGGAACAAAGTTCCTCCAATACTCCAACGCAGCATTGATGATCTTCTCCCGATGTCATTGTGATATCTGAGCTACATGTCGACAGCTAGGCATATGCGGCTGTAGGCGATTACTTTCTATAGATGTTGGTGTCACACAGTTAGTGTATTGTCACAGCGATATACAACAGATTTAGTGTGACATTGGTTTACCTCAACGTCGTAAGTACCCCATAGATGATACATTATCATCCATTGAGCAACAAACATCCCACAATCGTTGCTAACATGTGCGGAGTAGTGCAAAGAAATAGAACCACAAATTAGTTCGCTGGTAAAAGAGGACAACCTAAATGAGACCATGTGGCTAGCATAGACATGCTAACATAGACAGTAATAAACAACTTATGAATAAAGTTACGCAAGAAGAATGGATATAATTTCCAAAGCCAGTTCAGCAGTCATAGAACAATAGTTAGGCATACTCTATCCTTGCATCAAAAAGTGTAGTCTGAATGAGTTTACCTAAGCATATGTTTTTTTTACACTAATACAAGTCAACTTTCTTTAATTATATTTTAGCCTAAATTTTAAACTTGTAAATCCTTTAGCTGAATCTGAAACCTTTAATTCAACTATTAAACTTTTAGATGCTACTTTTAAAATAGATGACCCACAACATTTATTCTCAATAAAACATCAGTTACCTTTCAGTTAGGAAAAATTAACTTCTCACATTTGTGGAAACGTAAACCCTTCAAAAGGAACATAACTTATTCGAATTGCAAGATCGAAATGCAATTATTAGAATGGTCTACGTGATGGAAAACAAATGTGGTCGACAAAGCAACATGAGTGCATTACAAACAGGAACATATGAACTCTACATTATTTAATACTTTCTACCATTCATGAAGCAAACTAGAAACGCAAGTCATTACCATGGTCGACTACTCATTTTACTTTCTACAATAGTACAATACAAAAAACATAGGACTAAAAGTACCTGTAAGGATCTTGTTGTACTACTTCTGGCTCGATAATTTCATAGTCGCTGACAAGTTCTTGACCCTTCTCAGGCACATCGTACCACCTGTCATGGTCGAGTAACTCCTCTGGGAATGTAGTCTGTTCAAGGAATTAAGTTTTTTTTTTTAAATTTACAATGAGTAGCAGCAATAAAATGGAAGTCGAAGAAAAGTATTTGTATGTTTTGCTAACTACTTTCTTGATCTCTCTACGACGCTTTGCTCTTGTATTTGCCGACTTGAGTGAATCAAGATACTTGCCGGTGAACTACGTCGACAACCACAAGAAACCAGTGATTGTCACACCAGATGGGACAGTATATCTATGGATGTCATACATGATTAAGATACCTGGTCAGCCATTTTACTGTGAGAGTGGACAACGCCAGGTATTAGTACAAAATTGTTGTTGGCTTAACTTGCAAACACGGTTGACCTTGCCCATGAATGCTATCTCGATGGCGGTTGAAGTTGCATGTGGAACTGGGCCTCTGGTTGTTGTAATTTGCTGTGAACGAAAAATGGCACACCCCTTGAAGTGTTCAGTTACAAAATATGAACATTGTGGATGACTGATAAGTCCACCATGAAAATGCTATAAAACAGTACACAATAATTAACGATATACTCACTGTGAAGGTTGTTGGTAGAAACTAGTGCAACTCAATTGTCTCCAGCCTAAGGATTGACGCCACGAGAATCAGAACCTGCACCATAGACGAAGGACATCCAACAAGGAAAATATATTAATGGAAAAAGACAAACAAGATTGTGCTGCATGCGAAAATTAATTTAATATTTGAGGCAAATAGGTTAATTACGTCATCTACGACTTTTTTTCCTGGTTCTAGCGACCTCAACGCCCTCCTGGTGATTGCGCAGTGCACGTTAGGAACAAGCAACTCCCTACAACAACAAAAGCAGGTTTAGTTATATTTCTTAAAACAAAACCACTCGATTAACAAGCTGCAAGGTTGTATGGTGGAAGGCAACTTACTCTTGATCCACTATTGGGCTGAATATATATGCTACAATGGCTAAGTCAAGTCCAAGAATCTTCATGTCAGTGGTGGAGACGAACATCATCGGCATTCCCTTAGATGAAAAATGGTTCAAAGATTACTTGTATGAAATCGGAGGTGTGTGTGAACACTCCTCTACGAGACTTGATTTTAAAGAAACATTTGGTAGAGATGCATTTTACCTCAGGAATCAGGGTCCCAATCTCATTTGCCCATGGGCCTGGATCGATACATCATTGCTGGAGGAAGTTAAGGCAGTCTGAGGTTAACTGAATCCGATTTGTGCTACTAGTGACATATGACCTGTGTTTGTTCATCACCTCATTACTATCGGTCGACAAACAAAACAGAATCTTTTTTCCCTTACACAAAATGCCTCTAGACCCCTTCTTCCCAGATGATTTAGATCGACTGTGATGGCGAATAAAGTGGAAGAAACCATTATCCGAGCTTGTCAGTGGTGTAGCAGTGGGTACATAATCAGGATTTTCTCTACTTGTGGATTGTCTTCTTTGCATTGTTTGTCGTTATGCTAGCTTTTGGAAAAGCTTTCATGTTTGACTACTAATGAGTCCATATTTTTCGATAAATTTTAGCTTGATTCGGATGGATTTCATCAAATAAACCTACACTTAAGCATCAAAATAGCATACTTTTGTGTTATCTCCCGAATTTGGACCTAAATATGAAAACATGTATTTTTGTGCCTAAATTGAGCAATTTAATTCCACCTTGATTCCATTTGGTGCCATGACATATTTGTTGAGTGATTTTAGGTTAATTAGGCAAGAATGGATAGCCAAAAGTGAAAGCAAGCATGTACAAGAGAGAAAACATAAAAAAAACAAGGAAAAGCACACACAGCGAATTGTGCGTACGCATAGCCCTGCGTGCGTGTGCACAAGAGAGTATTTCTATGTGTGTGTATGCACAAGCACCTGTGCGTACGCACAGGTCAATTTTCAGCCAAGTGTGTGGACGCACACATCTGTGTGTCCGCACAGGTCCCTGCATGTGATTTTATTAATGAAACACGTGCTTCGCGATTTCTGAGGCCTCTGGCCCATTTTGGAAATCTTGGATGCTGATTTTGGAGTGCTATATAAAGGGAATTCAACACATATGAAGGAAGAAGCTTTCATTAGGGTAGATTAGGTAGAAAATGCATTAGGAATAGGAGTAGAAGTAGGAGTAGAGTAGAAAATACTCTCCTAGGGTTTTATTTTCATCTTTATTGTAGCATTTTATAGCAAGTTTTAACTTTTGATGTTGATCAACTCTTTTGTAAGTACTCTTTAATTTCTCTTCAATTACATCATAGTTGCTTTAATTTTCCTTTGGTTCAAGTGCTTTGTCAATATTTACAATTTTGAGTTCTTGAAGTTTTGATTGATGAATTTAATGTTTTATGCTTTCTTTATGCTTGATTACTTGGTTATTGCTAATTTTGTTGATAGTTGGTTATAGTTCTCTAATTTTTCTTGCAATTTTTTATGTTTTACTTTTATGCACACAAGGTGTTTGTGAAAATGCCAACTTTAGATTTTGAGTAGATTTTCGCACCTTGGCTTGTGGTTTGAGTTCCTAGGATACTAGAGTCATAATGTCCGATATTTAGTGGTAATTCTTGGGTAGTTAGTTGACTCTTGTTTCCATTGACGCTAGCCTTTTATCAACTAGTTTGGTAAGTTGGTTAGGACTTATGGATTAAGATCAAATATGCTTGCTTGACCTACTCCTCAATGGTTGGGGTTGACTAGGTGAGATTGACTTATGATAATTACCATTGATGTGGTTATGACAATGATAGGATTCCTTTGATCTTCATTCCCAAGTCAAGGC
Source organism: Arachis hypogaea (assembly GCF_003086295.3). Lineage (NCBI taxonomy): Eukaryota > Viridiplantae > Streptophyta > Magnoliopsida > Fabales > Fabaceae > Arachis > Arachis hypogaea. The sequence continues at coordinate 59,367,238 of NC_092038.1, forward strand.
TCTTTTATTGCATTTATAGCACTTTCACTAGTTTTGATCTTGCATTCCTTTTACTTGCATTAATTACAATTTTGATCATTGCTTAGTTCTTTGATTTCTTAGTTCTTTAAATCTTTCATTCCCTAATTTCAAAATCCTTTTTTGCCCTAACAACCGAAAGTGTGACATTTCAATTGCATCCTAGGAAAGAACGACCCGAGGTTGAATTACTCTTGATTTCGGTTATCTTGTATTAATTTTGACATTTGGTTGACGATCAATTGTTGGGTTTAGACTATACTTACAATGGACAAATCCTATGTTTAGTGTGAAAATCTAAACCCATGCATTTAGTCGTTTGTCAAATTTGGCGCCGTTGTCGGGGATGCAATTGGTGTTATATCTTAGGCTGTTGTAAATATATTGATAGTGTAAATATCTAAGTTTTTGGGTATTTGGTTGTTTTTGTTAATTTCTAAGTGTTTGTTTTCTTATTTACTAATGTCTTTTCTTTTTATTTTCTACTTTCTCTATGAGCTGTCACCCTTGTTGCTTGGAGCTTAGTTGTGAGTATTTTGTAGGGCATGATGAATTCAAATTGGGATTGCTTCATCGAGTGGGAGAATCAATTTATGGAGGAACCAATTATGTATGAGCAACACTCATGGCAAACACCTCCTTCATACTACAATGAGCCACACTCTCCCCTATATGAATATTGACCCCAAGGATATGAAGGATACCCTATACACAACCCTCAACCACCAAACCTTCAAGCACCACACCATACATCTCCATGGAACCAAAATGTCTATACATCTTTCTACTAACCATATGAACCATCACCCCCTTATACACTACCTCAATATCCCCACCGATATGACACACCTCCCACATATACAACATTTCTCCCAACTTTTGAACCTTCTATTCCACCTCAATGTGAAGTTTTCCAACCCTTTCCCCAAGAGGAGCAAGACCTTCGAGCATTCTTCCAAGAGCAAGAAGGGTTCCGAAGAAAGCAAGGGGAGTTCATGGCTACCATAGCCGAAGCGGTGCACTGCTTAACCTTGCTACACTCAAGCAATTAAGACGTCCCCCTTGAGGGATGTGGAAGATCGATGGAGGAGTGTTGTGAGGGGAAGAACATGGAGCCTCAATGGAAGGAAGAAGAGGAGCCAAGGCTTGAGTAAAAAGAGGAGGAAGGTAGAACTAGTGAACCGGAAGAGGTAAATAGAGAATTGAAGGAGTTTGATCAAGAAGTGGATTACATCATCAATGATTTTTTGTCCACGTTGGTCAGCCCACTCAATGATCTTGAGGAACCATCCCCTCTTGAGTTTGAGGTAGGAAAGGAAGAACTTGAAAAAGGAGGTGAGGAAGAGGTGATCACCCATGAAGTAGAAGCAATTGTGTAAGAGCTTAATAGGATAACTCCACCCCAAGGAAAAATTGAGTGGGTAACAATATCTTCAAGATGCTTCATAGGCCCATACCAATTTGCTCTCTTGGAAATGGATTATCAACTTAAAGTGCTTCTTGGAGTGTTAAACGGTTAAAGATGGGATGTTGGTTGGCAATGGAGTTCAAAGTATAAGTGGTGCAAGGTCCAATTTGGAGGAGTTCAACATTCAACTAGTTGCTTCAAAGGTGATTGGAGAAGTTATGCATCCAAGGGCACAAGTGAAAGTCAACAAGAGAGGATGATAGAGAAACCAAGGTGTGAAATCCGGGCATTTTGGTTATAGTTATGGCCTTACACTCTCTTTTGGGATTCTCTTCTGTATTGCTTGGGAGAGTACTAGGAGGAGTTTCAGTAACTCTTTTACTCAGCTGACCAACTTGTGCCTCCAAATTTCTGATGGAGGACCTTGTTTCATTCATGAAACTGAGAGTGGTTTTAGATAGATCAGAGACTATGTTTGCTAAGCCAGAGAGGCTCTGCTCAGAATTCTCTATCTGTTGATGAGAAGATGATGGAAAAGGTTTGCTAATTGCCAAACTTATTTCTCCCACCATTATTGTTGTTGAAGCCTTGTTGAGGCTTCTGTTGATCTTTCCATGAGAAATTTGGATGATTCCTCCATGAAGGATTATAGGTGTTTCCATAGGATTCTCCCATGTAATTCACCTCTTCCATTGTAGGATTCCAGAGTCATAAGCTTATCCTTAAGAGGAGGCTTCTTTAGCACTGCCGGATGCAGCTTACAATCCAGTCAGATTCTGAGAAATCATATTGACTTGCTGAGTCAATATTTTGTTCTGAGCCAATATGGCATTCAGAGTATTAATCTCAAGAACTCCTTTCTTCTGAGTCATCCCATTATTCATAGGATTTCTTTCAGAAGTGTACATGAAGTGGTTATTTGCAACTATCTCAATGAGTTCCTGGGTTTCTACAGGGGTTTTTAGATTATAAATGATCATCTTGTAAATCTCAGTTAGGCAGATTATAAATGGTTATGGAGTTTTCGAAAATAAGATTAAATAAAGCATAAAATAAGATATAGATACTTATGTAATTCAATGGTGGGAATTTCAGATAAGTGCATAGAGGTGCTTGTTCCTGTTGAATCTCTGCTTTCCTACTGCTTTCATCTAATTCTTCATACTCTTTTCCATGGCAAGCTGTATGTAGAGCATCACTGTTGTCAATGGCTACTTCCCATCCTCTCAGTGAAAAAGGTCCAAATGCTCTTGTCACAGCACGGCTAATCATCTGTCGGTTCTTGATCATGTCGGAATAGAATTCATTGATTCTTTTGCGTCTGTCACTACACCCAACAATCGCGAGTTTGAAGCTCGTCACAGTAATTCAATCCCTGAATCCTACTTGGAATACCACAGACAAGGTTTAGACTTTCTAGATTCTCAAGAGTGACCGCCAAAGGGTTCTAGCTTATACCACGAAGATTTTGATCAAGGAATCCAAGAGATACATGCTCGGTCTAAGATAGAACGGAAGTGGTTGTCAAGCACGCGTTCATAAGGATGGATGATGATGAGTGTCACGGATCATCACATCCATCAGGTTGAATTGCAGCGAATATCTTAGAATAGGAATAAGCATGAATTGAATAGAAAATAGTAGTAATTGCATTAAAACTCGAGGTACAGCAGAGCTCCACACCCTTAATCCATGGTGTGTAGAAACTCCACCGTTGAAAATACATAAGTGATGGTCCAGGCATGGCCGAGAGGCTATATTCAATGCAATTACTACTATTTTCTATTCAATTCCGCTTGTTCTTATTCTAAGATATTCGTTGCACTTCAACATGATGAATGTGATGATCCGTGACACTCATCATCATTCTCACCTATGAATGCATGACTGACAACCACTTCCGTTCTACCTTAGACCGGATGCATATCTCTTGGATTCCTTAATCAGAATCTTCGTGGTATAAGCTAGATTGATGGCGATATTCATGAGAATCTAGAAAGTCTAAACCTTGTATGTGGTATTCCGAGTAGGATTCAGGGATTGAATGATTGTGACGAGCTTCAAACTCGCGATTGTTGGGCGTGATGACAAACGTAAAAGAATCAAGGGATTCTATTCCAACATGATCGAGAACCGACAGATGATTAGCCGTGCCGTGACAGAGCATTTGGACTTTTTTCAGTGAGAGGATGGGATGTAGCCATTGACAACGGTGATGCCCTACATACAGCTTACCATGGAAAGGAATAAGAAGGATTGAAGGAAGGCAGTAGGAAAGCAGAGATCCAACAGGGACAAGCATCTCCAGACACTTATCTAAAATTTCCACCATTGAATTACATGAGTAACTCTATCTTTATTTTCTGTTTATTTATTATTAATATTCGAAAACTCCATAACATTTACTATCCGCCTAACTGAGATTTACAAGATGAATATAGCTTGCTTCATACCAACAATCTCCGTGGGATCGACCTTTACTCACGTAAGGTATTACTTGGACGACCCAGTGCACTTGCTGGTTAGTTGTGCGGAGTTGTGACTAAGTGTGATTCACGTTTGAGAGGGCTATCAAGTTTTTGGTGCCATTGTTGATGATCACAATTTTGTGCACCAAGTTTTTGGCGCCGTTGCCAGGGATTGTTCATCTTGTTTTCGAGTTTGGACAACTGACGGTTCATCTTGTTGCTCAGATTAGGTAATTTTCTTTTGATTTTATTTTCAAAAAGTTTTCAAAAATATTTTTCAAAATTATTCCCTTTGTTTTCGAAAATTATTTCAAAATTTTTAAGAATGAATTCTAGTGTTTCATAAAGTATGTTGAAGCTTGGCTGGCTGTAAAGCCATGTCTAACTCAATTGGATTGAGGCTTCAAAACCATCAGCATAGAGGCAAGTTAATTGGAATATAAGTTGTTACATGCCTGATTTATATCTTCTAAAGCTGGCTGGATATTAAGCCATGCCCAACCCTTGGATTGGAGCTTTAGGCTAATATTGAAAGATTCCTGGAATTCTTATTAAAAATTTTGGATTTCTTATACAAAATTCTAAGTTCCTATAGATGCCAATCATTCTAAACTTCAAGGGAGAAAGTGAGATGCCAAAACTGTTCAGAAGCAAAAAGCTACAAGTCCCGCTCATCTAATTAGAATTAATATTCATTGATATTTTGGAATTTATAGTATATTCTCTTCTTTTTATCCTAATTGATTTTCAGTTGCTTGGGGACAAGCAACAATTTAAGTTTATTTGGTCTTGTGATGAGCAGATAATTTATACGCTTTTTGGCATTATTTTTTGGTAGCTTTTAGGATAATCTAGCTACTTTTAGGGATGTTTTCATTAGTTTTTATGCTAAATTCACATTTCTGGACTTTACTATGAGTTTGTGTGTTTTTTTGTGATTTCAGCTATTTTCTGGCTGAAATTGAGGGACCTGAGCAAAGCTCTGATAAAAGGCTGACAAAGGACTGCTGATGCTTCTAACCTCCCTGCACTCGAAATGAATTTTCTGGAGCTACAAAACTTCAAATGGCGCGCTCTTAATGGCGTTGGAAAGTAGACATCCAGAGCTTTCAGCAATATATAATAGTCCATACTTTATTCGAGATTAGACGACATAAACTGGCGCTCAACGTCGGTTCCATGCTGCATTCTGGAGTCAAACGCCAGAAACACGTCACAAACCAGAGTTGAACGCCAAAAACACGTTACAACTTGGCGTTCAACTCCAATAGAAGCCTCAGCTCGTGTAAAGCTCAAGCTTAGCCCAAGCACACACCAAGTGGGCCCCGGAAGTGGATTTCTGCATCAATTACTTATTTCTGTAAACCCTAGTAGCTAGTATAGTGTAAATAGGATAATTTACTATTGTATTAGATATCTTTGGTCTTAGTTTTATTTTATTATTCATCTTAGGAGACTATTGATCACGTTTGGGTGATGAGCGGATATTTTATACGGTTTTTGGAGGTAATTTCATGTAGATTTTAGTATGTTTTAGTTAGTTTTTAGTAGATTTTTATTAGTTTTTAAGCAAAAAATCATATTTCTGGACTTTACTATGAGTTTGTGTGTTTTTCTGTGATTTCAGGTATTTTCTAGCTGAAATTGAGGGAGCTGAGCAAAAATCTGATACAGGCTAAAAAATGACTGCTGATGTTGTTGGATTCTGACCTCCCTGCACTCGAAATAGATTTTTTGGAGCTACATGAGTCCAATTACCGCGATCTCAATTGGGTTGGAAAGTAGACATCCAGGGCTTTCCAGAAATATATAATAGTCCATACTTTGCGCGAAGATAGCCAACCTAAACTGGCGTTCAACGCCAGTTCCATGTTGCAGTCTGGCGTTCAGCGCCAGAAACACGTCACGAACCAGAGTTGAACGCCAAAAACACGTTACAACTTGGCGTTCAACTCCAGAAACAGCCCAGGCACGTGAGAAGCTTAAGTCTCAGCCCCAGCACACACCAAGTGGGCCCCAGAAGTGGATTTCTGCACTATCCATCTTAGTTTACTCATTCTCTGTAAACCTAGGTCACTAGTTTAGTATTTAAACAACTTTTAGAGACTTATTTTGTATCTCATGACATTTTTAGATCTGAAATTTGTACCTTTTGGCAGCATGAGTCTCTAAACTATTGTTGGGGGTGAGGAGCTCTGCAGCGTCTCGGTGAATTAATGCAATTATTTCTGTTTCCCATTCAAATATGCTTGTTCCTATCTAAGATGTTCATTCGCGCTTCACTATGAAGGATGTGATGATCCGTGACACTCATCACCTTCCTCAATCCATGAACGTGTGCCTGACAACCACCTCCGTTCTACATCAGACTGAATGAGTATCTCTTAGATTCCATAATCAGAATCTTCGTGGTATAAACTAGAATTGATGGCGGCATTCATGAGAATCCGAAAAGTCTAAACCTTGTCTCTGGTATTCCGAGTAGGATTCAAGGATTGAATAGCTGTGACGAGCTTCAAACTCGTGATTGCTGGGCGTGATGACAAACGCAAAAGAATCAATGGATTCTATTCCGACATGATCGAGAACCAACAGCTGATTAGCCGTGCTGTGACAGAGCATTTGGACCATTTTCACTGAGAGGATGGGAAGTAGCCATTGACAACGGTGACACCCTACATAGAGCTTGCGATGGAAGGAACTTTGCACTTTTGCATGAGAGGAATATTATGTTACAAGAATTCAGAAGACAAAGCATCTCTAAAACTCCAACATATTCTCCATTATTGAGTAATAATTACTTATTCCAAACACTTTCACTTTTTACAATTAAATCCAAATAACCTTGTTGGCATCCTGACTAAGATTAATAAAATAACCATAGCTTGCTTCAAATCAACAATCTCCGTGGGATCGACCCTTACTTACGTAAGGTATTACTTGGAGGACCCAGTGCACTTGCTGGCTAGTGGTACGAGTTGTGAAAAGTTTTTGGTGCCGTTGTCGAAGATTGTTCGAGTTTGAACAACTAAAGGTTTATTTTGTTACTTAGATTGGGAATATAGTATTGATGCTATAGAGTCATTAAATCTGAGTCCTTTATTTTCTTTTCAAAAAAATTTTCAAAATTTTTATTTTTCTTTATCAATTTTTAATTTTTAATTTTTAATTTTTTTCGTAAGTTTAGTTTCTTGTTCTAAGTTTGGTGTCAATTGCATATTTTATATTTTTTTCCTTTTAAATTTTCGAATTTGTGTTCTTTGATCTTCAAGTTGTTCTTGTTTATTTTTCTCGTTTGATCTTTAGTTTTTCTTGTTTTGTGTCCTTTCTTGTTTTTCTTGTGCTTTTCCAAAGCATTAGTCTTCCAAAAGGAATTATCCCTCTTCAAAACAAGTGTTACCTTTACAGCTCAATTGGCTAGAGCATTGGCTTATGTTCTTGGTAATTAGATGTCTTCTTTTTAATATCTTTTTCAAAAATAATTTTCATTGATTTAATCTTGTGTCAAACTTTAAGTTTGGTGTTTTCTTGTTAATCTTTCTATAATTTTCGAAAATTTTATTGTGGTTTTCAAAAAATTTTAAGTTTGGTGTTCTTTCTTTTGTTCTTGTTGTTCTTGTGAATCTTCAAGGTGTTCTTGAGCTTTCTTTGTGTTTTGATCTTAAAATTTTTAAGTTTGTTGTTCCTTGGTGTTTTCCCTCCAAAATTTTCAAAAACAAGGAGCATTAGATCTAAAAATTTTGAGTATTGTGTCTTTTGTGTTTTTTTCTCTTTCATCAAAAAAATTCAAAATTCAAAAAAATATATTTTCTAACTATTTTAAGCTATATTTTCGAATTTTTTTTTAAAATTCAGATTTCAATTTCAAAATTTTTCAAATCTTATCCCTTTTAAGATTTTAAATTTCAAAAAAAAAAAATTCTTTTCCTTATTTCTCTCATAATTTCGAAATTTTGGGTTGACTTAGTCAAGAATTTTTTTTTAAAAAAAAATTAGTTGTTTCTTGTAAGTCAAGTCAAGATTTCAATTTTAAAAAATCTTATCTTTTCAAAATCTTTTTCAAAATCAAATTTTTTCTTTTTCTTTTTATTATTTTTGAAAATTATTTAAAAATATTTTTCAAAATCTTTTTCTTAATTTTATTTCAAATTTTCGAAAATTTACCTAACAAGTAATGTGATTGATTCAAAAATTTTGAAGTTTGTTACGTTCTTGTTAAGAAAGGTTCAATCTTTAAATTCTAGAATCATATCTTTTAGTTTCTTGTTAGTCAAGTAATTAATTTTAATTTTAATGATTAAACCTTTTTTTAATCATATCTTTTTCTCATATCTTTTATATCATATCTTTTTAAATCATATATTTTTCAAAAATTTGATTTCAAAATATCTTCTTATCTTCTTATCTTTTCAAAAGTTGATTTTCAAATCTTTTTCAACTAACTAATTAACTTTTTGTTTGTTTCTTATCTTTTTCAAAATATCCTAACCACTTTCTCTCTCCTCACTTTTTCGAAAATCTTCATAAAATATTTTTAAATTTTTTTATTTTATTTTTCTTTTTATTTATTTTTATTGTTGTCTTTATTTTATTTTATTTTATTTTATTATTTCAAAAATTTTAGGTAGTTTTTAGTATGATCTAGTTACTTTTAGGGATGTTTTCATTAGTTTTTATGCTAAATTCACATTTCTGAACCTTACTATGAGTTTATGTGTTTTTCTGTGATTTCAGGTAATTTCTGGCTGAAATTAAGGGACTTGAGCAAAACTCTAATATGAGGCTGACAAAGAACTGCTGATGCTATTGGAATCTGACCTCCCTGCACTCAAAATGGATTTTCTGGCACTACAGAACTCCGAATGGCGCGCTCTCAATGGCGTTGGAAAGTAGACATCCAGAGCTTTCTAGAAATATATAATAGTTCATACTTTATTCGTAATTGGATGACATAAACTGGCACTCAACGCCAGTTCCATGCTGCATTCTGGAGTCAAACGCCAGAAACACGTCACAAACCAGAGTTGAATGCCCAAAACACGTTACAACATGGCGTTCAACTCTAAGAGAAGCCTCAGGTCGTGGATAGATCAAGCTCAGCCCAAGCACACACCAAGTGGGCCCTGGAAGTGAATTTATGCATCAATTACTTACTTCTGTAAACCCTAGTAGCTAGTTTAGTATAAATAGAACTTTTTACTAGTTTATTAGGGGTCTTGGACTATCTAGTTCTTTTGACAATTCGGTCTTTCATGGGGGCTGGCCATTCGGCCATGCCTAGACCTTCATCACTTATGTATTTTCAACGGTGGAGTTTCTGCACACCATAGATTAAGGGTGTGGAGCTCTGCTGTACCTCAAGTTTCAATGCAAGTACTACTATTTTCTATTCAATTCGACTTATTCCTATTCTAAGATATTCGTTGCACTTCAACATGATGAATGTGATGATCCGTGACACTCATCATCATTCTCACCTATGAACGTGTGACTGACAACCACTTCCCTTCTACCTCAGACTGGGTGTATATCTCTTGGATTCCTTAATCAGAATCTTCGTGGTATAAGCTAGAATTGATGGCGGCATTCATGGGAATCCAGAAAGTCTAACCTTGTCTGTGGTATTCCGAGTAGGATTCCAGGATTGAATGACTGTGACGAGCTTCAAACTCGCGATTGTTGGGCTTGATGACAAACGCAAAAGAATCAAGGGATTCTATTCCAACTTGATCGAGAACCGACAGATGATTGGCCGTGCTATGACAGAGCATTTGGACCATTTTCACTGAGAGGATGGGATGTAGCCATTGACAACGGTGATGCCCTACATACAGCTTGCCATAGAAAGGAGTGATAAAAATTGGATAAAAGCAGTAAGAACGCAGAGATTCAGAAGGAACACAGCACCTCCAAACACCTATCTGAAATTCCCACTATTGAACTACATGAGTAACTCTATCTTTATTTTCTGTTTAAATTTATTATTATTATTCAAAAATCCAATAATCTCTTAATATAGTTGAATCCGTCTGACTGGGATTTACAAGATGATCATAGCTTGATTCATACCAACAATCTCTGTGGGATCGACCCTTACTCACGTAAGGTATTACTTGGACGACCCAGTACACTTGCTGGTTAGTTGTGCGGAGTTGTGACAATGTGTGATTTATGTTTGAGAGCACCAAGTCTTTGGAGCCATTGTTGATGATCACAATTTCGTCCACCAAGTTTTTGGCACCGTTGTCGGGGATTGTTCGAGTATGGACAACTGACGGTTCATCTTGTTGCTCAGATTAGGTAATTTTCTTTTTATTTTCTTGTCAAAAAAGTTTTCAAAAATCTTTCAAAAATTTGTCTTTATTTTCGTTTTTCTAAAGAATATTTTCGAAAAAAATAATAAAAATACAAAAAAATCATAAAATCATAAAAATAAAAAATATTTTGTGATTCTTGTTTGAGTCTTGTGTCAATTTTTAAGTTTGGTGTCAATTGCATGTTTTAAAAAAAAATCTCTTGCATTTTTTGAAAATTCATGCATTCATAGTGTTCTTCATGATCTTCAAGTTGTTCTTGGTAAGTCTTCTTGTTTGATCTTTATGTTTTCTTGTTTTGTATCTTTTATTATTTTTCATGTGCATTCTTGCATTTATAGTGTCTAAACATTAAAGATTTCTAAGTTTGGTGTCTTGCATGTTTTCTTTGCATCAAAACTTTTTTCAAAAATATGTTCTTGATGTTCATCATGATCTTCAAAGTGTTCTTGGTGTTCATCTTGACATTCATAGTGTTCTTGCATGCATCATATGTTTTGATTCATAATTTTCATGTTGTGAGTCATTTTTATGTTTTTCTCTCTCATAATTAAAAATTCAAAAATAAAAAATATCTTTTCCTAATTTTCTCATAATTTTCGAAAATTTGAGTTGACTTAGTCAAAAATTTTTTAAATTAGTTGTTTCTTACAAGTCAAGTCAAATTTTCAATTTTAAAAATTCTATCTTTTCAAAACTTTTTCAAAAATAAAATCTTTCTCATTTTTATCTTATGATTTTTGAAAATTTAAAAATCTTTTTCAAAAATCTTTTTCTTAATTTTATCTTTATTTTTGAAAATTATGCTAACAATTAATGTGATTGATTCAAAGAGTACTAAAGAGGCATCTTCTGAATGGATGGCAAAATGCATCAAACAGTACTAAAGAGGCATCTTCTGAAGAAGAAGCTTATGATCCTGAGAACCCTGCAATGGCAGAGGTAAATTACATGGGTGAATCTTATGGAAACACCTATAATTCATCATGGAGAAATCATCCAAATTTCTCATGGAAGGATCAACAAAAGCCTCAACAAGGCTTTAATAATGGTGGAAGAAATAGGCTCAGCAATATCAAGCCTTATCCATCATCTTCTCAGCAACAGACAAAGAATTATGAACATAATACCTCTAACTTAGCAAATTTAGTCTCTAGTCTATCTAAGGCCACTTTAAGTTTCATGAATGAAACAAGGTCCTCCATCAGAAATCTGGAGGCACAAGTGGGCCAGCTGAGTAAGAAAATCACTGAAACTCCTCCTAGTACTCTCCCAAGCAATACTGAAGAGAATCCAAAAAGAGAGTGCAAGGCCATTGATATAATCAATATGGCCGAATGCAAAGAGGAGGGAGAGAACGCGAATCCCAATGAGGAAGATCTCATGGGACATCTCTCAAGCAGGAAGGAGTTCCCTATTGAGGATCTAAAGGAATCTGAGGCTCATATAGAGACCATAGAAATTCCATTAAATCTCCTTCTGCCATTCATGAGCTCTAAAGACTATTCTTCCTCTGAAGAGGATGAAGATGTAACTGGAGAGCAAGTTGCTCAATATCTAGGAGCTATCATGAAGCTGAATGCCAAATTGTTTGGTAATGAGACTTGGGAAGGTGAACCTCCCTTGCTCATTGGTGAACTAGATACATGGGTTCAACAAACTTTACCTCAAAAGAAACAAGATCCTGGCAAATTCTTAATACCTTGTACCATAGGCACCATGACCTTTGAAAAAGCTCTGTGTGACATAGGGTCAGGCATAAATCTTATGCCACTCTCTGTAATGGAGAAGCTGGGGATCATTGAGGTACAACCTACCTTATTCTCATTACAATTGGCAGACAAGTGATGAGCGGATAATTTGTACGCTTTTTGGCACTGTTTTTAGTATGTTTTTAGTATGATCTAGTTGGTTTTTAGTATATTTTTATTAGTTTTTAGTTAAAATTCACTTTTCTGGACTTTACTATGAGTTTGTGTGTTTTTCTGTGATTTCAGGTATTTTCTGACTGAAATTGAGGGTCCTGAGCAAAAATCTGATTTAGAGACTGAGAAGGACTGCAGATGCTGTTGGATTCTGACCTCCCTGCACTCGAAGTGGATTTTCTGGAGCTACAGAAGCCCAATTGATGCGCTCTCAACGGCGTTGGAAAGTAGACATCCTGGGCTTTCCAGCAATGTATAATAGTCCATACTTTGCCCAAGATTTGATGGCCCAAACCGGCATGGCAAATCAGCCTCAGAATTTCCAGCGTTTAACGCTGGAACTGGCATAAAACTTGGAGTTAAACGCCCAAACTGGCATAAAAGCTGGCGTTTAACTCCAGAAAAAGTCTCTACACATGAAAGCTTCAATGCTCAGCCCAAGCACACACTAGGTGGACCCAGAAGTGGATTTTTACGTCATTTACTAAATTCTGTATACCCTAGGTTACTAGTTTACTATTAATAGGATCTTTTGACATTGTATCTGCACCTCATGACACTTTACACGTTTCTTTGTGTACCTTCTACGGCATGAGTCTCTAAACCCCATGGTTGGGGGTGAGGAGCTCTGCTGTGTCTTGATGGATTAATGCAATTGCTACTGTTTTCCATTCAATCATGCTTGCTTCCATTCTAAGATATTACTTGTTCTTAAACCGGATGAATGTGATGATCCGTGACACTCATCATCATTCTCAACTATGAACGTGTGCCTGACAACCACCTCCGTTCTACCTTAGATTAAGTAGATATCTCTTGGATTCTTTAATCAGAATCTTCGTGATATAAGCTAGAACTGATGGCGGCATTCAAGAGAATCCGGAAGGTCTAAACCTTGTCTGTGGTATTCTGAGTAGGATTCAATGATTGAATGACTGTGACGAGCTTCAAACTCCTGAGGGCTGGGTGTTAGTGACAGACGCAAAAGAATCACTGGATTCTATTCCGGCCTGATTGAGAACCGACAGATGGATAGCCGTGCCGTGACAGGGTGCGTTGAACATTTCCACTGAGAGGATGGGAGGTAGCCACTGACAACGGTGAAACCCTTGCATACAGCTTGCCATGGAAGGAGCCTTGCGTGTTTGAAGAAGAAGACATTAGGCAGAGGTTCAGAAGACAGAGCATCTCCAAAACCTCAACCTATTCTCATCACTGCAATTCAAGTACCTGTTTTATGTTCTTTTGCTTTTTACAATCAATCCTGATAATCTTTGATATCCTGACTAAGAGTTACAAGGTAACCATAGCTTGCTTCAAGCCGACAATCTCCGTGGGATCGACCCTTACTCACGTAAGGTATTACTTGGACGACCCAGTGCACTTGCTGGTTAGTTGTGCGGGATTGCAAAGTGTGATTGCAATTTCGTGCACCAAGTTTTTGGCGCCGTTGCCGGGGATTGTTCGAGTTTGGACAACTGACGGTTTATCTTGTTGCTTAGATTAGGACTGTTTTATTTTTGTTGGTTTAGAGTCTTTTATTTGAGTTTAGTTTTATATTTTAAGTTTGGTGTCTTCTTTGTGTTTTCCTTTAAGTTTTCGAAAGTTTGTGTTTGATTTTCTAAAAATTTTAAGTTTGGTGTCTTTTGTGCTTTTATTCACTTAAAAATTTTTTAAAAATGTGTTCTTGGTGTTCATCTTGATCCTCAAAGTGTTCTTGGTGTTCATCTTGACATTCAAAGTTTTCTTGTTTGTTCTCTTTGTTTTGATCTAAAATTTCTAAGTTTAGTGTCGTTCTGTTGTTTTTCTCTTTCCTCATTAAAATTTAAAAATAAAAAAATATTCTTTCCTTGTTTTACTCATAATTTTCGAAATTTTGCATTAAATTAGTCAAAGATTTTCAAAATCATATCTTTTCAATCATTTTTATTTGCAATCATATCTTCTCAATCATATCTTTTTCAAAATAATTCTCAATCATATCTTTTTAATTAATTAATTAATTTAGTTTTCAATTTGCTTTGATTTTATTTTTCGAAAATTTATTTTATTTTCCATTTATTTTCTTTTATTATTTTCGGTCACTTTTAATTAAAATAAAATAAAAAAAACTTTACTTGTGAATCCATATCATATTCCCTTTCTCCATCATGGACCTAAGTGGAATTGAACAGTCCAGAAGGACTCTGGGGTCATATGCTAACCCCATTACAGCTGCATATGGGAGTAGCATCTGTATACCTCCCATTAAAGCAAGCAGCTTTGAGCTAAATCCTCAACTCATTATCATAGTGCAGCAAAATTGCCAGTATTCCGGTCTTCTAGAGGAAGAACCTACTGAGTTTCTGGCACAATTCTTACAACTTGCTGACACAGTACGTGATAAAGAGGTGGATCAGGATGTCTACAGATTATTACTGTTTCCATTTGCTGTAAAAGATCAAGCTAAGAGGTGGTTAAATAACCAACCTACAGCAAGCATAAAGACATGGAAACAGTTATCAGACAAATTCCTGAGTCAATTTTACCCTCCAAAAAGGATGACACAGCTAAGGCTGGACATCCAAGGCTTTAAACAAGAGGATAATGAATCCCTTTATAATGTCTGGGAGAGGTATAGAGGTATGCTAAGAAAATGCCCCTCTGAAATGTTTTCAGAGTGGGTATAGTTAGACATCTTCTACTATGGGCTTACAAAAAAAGCTCAGATGTCTCTAGACCACTCAGCTGGTGGATCTATACATATGAGGAAGACGATTGAGGAGGCTCAAGAGCTTATAGATACTGTTGCTAGAAATCAACATTTGTACTCTAGCAATGAGTTCTCTACAAAAGAAGAAGTTATGGCAGTAGCCACTGATCCTAATCC
The DNA here is from genome assembly GCF_003086295.3 of Arachis hypogaea. NCBI lineage: Eukaryota > Viridiplantae > Streptophyta > Magnoliopsida > Fabales > Fabaceae > Arachis > Arachis hypogaea. The sequence continues at coordinate 59,382,240 of NC_092038.1, forward strand.
TCAAGAACAGATGGTTGAGCTTAATCAGCAATTACACCTGATGACAAAACAGTTAGCAGAATTTAAAGAGATGCTCCAAGAGACTAAAATTGCTAACAAGAACATGGAATCACAGTTGAATCAGGCAAAACAGCAGCTATCTAAACAGATAACAGAAGAATGCCAAGCAGTTCAACTGAGGAGTGGGAAGACACTGAATAACACTGCTCAAAGTAGCAAAAAGTCAGTAAAGGAACAATTGACGGAGGATAGCCAAACCACTATCCAAAATCCCTCTGAGGACAGTAAGAGCCCAGAGAGGAATACTATTGGCGTTCAAACGCCAGAAAAGGAGGGAAAGCTGGCGTTAAACGCCCATTCCCTGCCCAGTTCTGGCGTTCAAACGCCAGAAAAGGGGGAAAAGTTGGCGTTAAACGCCCATTTTTCACCCAATCCTGGCGTTCAAACGCAAAAGGGGAACCAGACACCTGAGAGTGCTGATAGTAACCCCTCTAAAAAGACTTCTCCAACCACTTTTTTAAGGAATAAACCTGCAGCAATTAAGGTTGAAGAATATAGAGCCAAGATGCCTTATCCTCAGAAACTCCGCCAAGCGAAACAGGATAAGCAATTTGCCCGCTTTGCAGACTATCTAAGGACTCTTGAAATAAAGATTCCGTTTGCAGAGGCACTTGAGCAAATACCTTCTTATGCTAAGTTCATGAAAGAGATCTTAAGTCATAAGAAGGATTGGAGAGAAACTGAAAAAGTTTTTCTCACTGAAGAATGCAGTGCAGTCATATTAAAGAGCTTACCAGAGAAGCTTAAAGATCCTGGAAGCTTTATGATACCATGCACATTAGAGGGTACTTGTACCAAGAAAGCTCTATGTGATCTTGGGGCAAGTATCAACCTAATACCTGCATCCACTATCAGAAAGCTTAGCTTGACTGAAGAAGTCAAACCAACCAGGATATGTCTCCAACTTGCTGATGGCTCCATTAAATACCCATCAGGCATAATTGAGGACATGATTGTCAAGGTTGGGCCATTTGCCTTTCCCACTGACTTTGTAGTGCTGGAAATGGAAGAGCACAAGAGTGCAACTCTCATTCTAGGAAGACCTTTCCTAGCAACTGGACGGACCCTCATTGATGTCCAAAAAGGGGAATTAACCCTGAGAGTCAATGAGGATGAGTTCAAGTTGAATGTTGTCAAAGTTATGCAGCATCCAGACACATCAAATGACTGCATGAGCACTGATATTATTGACTCTTTGGTGGAGGAGGTCAATATGACTAAAAGTCTTGAATCAGAGCTAGATGACATCTTTAAAGATGTTCAGCCTGATCTGGAGGAACTAAAGGAAATAAAAGAAATTCTGAAAATTCCTCAGGAAGAAGATAAGCCTCCTAAACCAGAGCTCAAGCCACTACCACCATCCCTGAAATATGCATTTCTGGGAGAAGGTGACACTTTTCCAGTGATCATAAGCTCTGCTTTAAATCCACAGGAAGAGGAAGCACTAATTCAAGTGCTAAGGACACACAAGACAGCTCTTGGGTGGTCCATAAGTGATCTTAAGGGCATTAGCCCAGCAAGATGCATGCACAAGATCCTATTGGAGGATGATGCTAAGCCAGTGGTTCAACCACAAAGGCGGCTAAATCCAGCCATGAAGGAGGTGGTGCAGAAAGAGGTCACTAAGTTACTAGAGGCTGGGATTATTTATCCTATTTCTGATAGCCCCTGGGTGAGCCCTGTCCACGTTGTCCCTAAGAAGGGAGGCATGACAATGGTTCATAATGAAAAGAATGAACTCGTTCCTACAAGAACAGTTACAGGGTGGCGCATGTGTATTGACTACAGAAGGCTCAATACAGTCACCAGAAAGGATCATTTTCCTTTACCATTCATAGACCAGATGCTAGAGAGACTAGCATGTCATGAATACTACTGCTTTTTGGACGGCTACTCAGGTTACAACCAAATTGCAGTAGATCCTCAGGACCAAGAGAAAACAGCATTTACATGTCCTTCTGGAGTATTTGCCTACAGAAGGATGCCTTTTGGTCTGTGCAATGCACCTGCAACATTTCAGAGGTGCATGCTCTCTATCTTCTCAGATATGGTAGAGAAATTTCTGGAAGTCTTCATGGACAACTTTTCAGTATTTGGAGACTCATTTAGCTCCTGCCTTAACCATCTAGCACTTGTTCTGAAAAGATGCCAAGAGACCAACCTAGTTTTAAACTGGGAAAAATGTCACTTTATGGTGACTGAAGGGATTGTCCTTGGGCATAAAATTTCAAACAAGGGAATAGAGGTGGATCAAGCTAAAGTTGAAGTAATTGAAAAATTACCACCACCTACCAATGTTAAGGCAATCAGAAGCTTTCTGGGGCATGCAGGATTCTACAGAAGGTTTATAAAGGATTTTTCAAAAATTGCCAAACCTCTGAGTAATCTGCTAGCTGCTGACACACCATTTGTGTTTGACACACAGTGTCTGCAGGCATTTGAGACCCTGAAAGCCAAGCTAGTCACAGCACCAGTCATCTCTGCACCAGACTGGACATTGCCATTCGAACTAATGTGTGATGCCAGTGACCATGCCATTGGTGCAGTGTTGGGACAGAGGCATAATAAGCTTCTGCACGTCATTTATTATGGCAACCGTATTCTAAATGATGCACAGAAGAACTACACAACCACAGAAAAGGAGTTACTTGCAGTGGTTTATGCCATTGACAAGTTCAGATCTTATTTAGTAGGATCAAAAGTGATTGTGTACACTGACCATGCTGCTCTTAAATATCTACTCACAAAGCAGGATTCAAAACCCAGGCTCATAAGATGGGTGTTGCTTCTGCAAGAGTTTGATATAGAAATAAGAGACAGAAAAGGGACAGAGAATCAAGTAGCTGATCACCTGTCAAGGATAGAACCAGTAGCAGGAGCATCCCTCCATCCTACTGAGATCTCTGAAACCTTTCCGGATGAGCAATTGTTTGCTATTCAGGAAGCTCCGTGGCTTGCAGACAGTGCAAACTATAAGACTCAAGGTTCTCCTTCTGTAACCATGGAGAGGAAGCATGAAGAGCTTCTCTCAAAACAGAGTCAAACAGAGCCCCCACAGTCAAACTATAAGTTTGGTGTTGGGAGGCCACCACCAACTTCTAAGTTTGGTGTTGGGAGGTTCCAACATTGCTCTGAACATCTGTGAGGCTCCATGAGAGCCCACTGTCAAGCTACTGACATTAAAGAAGCGCTTGTTGGGAGGCAACCCAATGTTATATTTATTATTTTTCCTTTGTTATTTTATGTTTTCTATAGGTTGATGATCATGGAAAGTCACAAAATCAATTGAAAAAGCAAAAACAGAATGAAAAACAGAAAGAAAATTAGCACACCCTGGAGGAAAACTTGCTGGCGTTTAAACGCCAGTAAAGGCAGCAAATGGGCGTTTAACGCCCAGTCTGGCACCATTCTGGGCGTTTAACGCTAGAAAAGGGCACCAGACTGGCGTTAAACGCCAGGAATGGGCACCAAGCTGGCGTTAAACGCCAGAAATGGGCACCAGCCCGGCGTTTAACGCCAGGATTGGCAGGAGGAGCATTTTTGCTTGCCACTTGGTGCAGGGATGAATTATCCTTGACACCTCAGGATCTGTGGACCCCACAGGATCCCCACCTACCCCACCACTCTCTCTTCTTTCTTCTTTTGCTCGAGGACGAGCAAACCTTCTAAGTTTGGTGTGGTAAAAGCGTTGCTTTTTGTTTCTCCATAACCATTTATGGCACCTAAGGCCGGAGAAACCTCTAGAAGGAGGAAGGGGAAGGCAAAAGCTTCCACCTCCGAGCCATGGGAGATGGAGAGATTCATCTCAAGGGATGCACTTTCCTCCACAAAACTATTGGGAGCAAATCAACACCTCCCTAGGAGAATTGAGTTCCAACATGGGACAACTAAGGGTGGAGCACCAAGAAGATTCCGTCCTCCTCCATGAAATTAAAGAAGATCATAGAATCATGAGAGAGGAGCAACAAAGGCAAGGAAGAGACATTGAGGAGCTCAAGCACTCCATAAGATCTTCAAGAGGAAGAACAAGCCGCCATCACTAAGGTGGACCCGTTCTTTAATCTCCTTGTTCTTTATTTTCTATTTTTTGAATCTTTATGCTTATGTTTATCCATGTTTGTGTCTTATTACATGATCATTAGTATCTTAGTGTCTATGCCTTAAAGCTATGAATGTCTTATGAATCCATCACCTCTCTTAAATGAAAAATGCTTTAATCACAAAAGAACAAGAAGTACAGGATTTCGAATTTATCCTTGAAACCAGTTGAATTAGTTTGATGTGGTGACAATACTTTTTGTTTTCCGAATGAATGCTTGAACAGTGCATATGTCTTTTGAATTTGTTGTTTTGAGAATGTTAAAATTGTTGGCTCTTGAAAGAATGATGGAAAAAGAGAACTGTTATTGAGGATCTGAAAAATCATCAAAGTGATTCTTGAAGCAAGAAAAAGTAGTGAATAAAAAAAAAACGAAAAAAAAGGAGAAGAAATAGAAGAAAAAGAAGGAAATAAAGTTGTGATCCAAGGCAAAAAGAGTGTGCTTAAGAACCCTGGACACCTCTAATTGGGGACTCTAGCAAAGCTGGGTCATAATCTGAAAAGGTTCACCCAAGTATGTGTCTGTGGCATGTATGTATCCGGTGGTAATACTGGATGACAGAGTGCTTTGGGCCACAGCCAAGACTCATGACATAGCTATGTTCAAGAATCATTATACTTAACTAGGAGAATCAATAACACTATCTGAGTTCTGAGTTCCTATAGATGCCAATCATTCTGAACTTCAAAGGATAGAGTGAGGTGCCAAAACTGTTCGGAAGCAAAAAGCTACTAGTCCCGCTCATCTAATTGGAGCTGAGTTTCCTTGATATTTTGGAGTCTATAGTATATTCTCTTCTTTTTATCCTAATTGATTTTCAGTTGCTTGGGGACAAGCAACAATTTAAGTTTGGTGTTGTGATGAGCGGATAATTTGTACGCTTTTTGGCACTGTTTTTAGTATGTTTTTAGTATGATCTAGTTGGTTTTTATTATATTTTTATTAGTTTTTAGTTAAAATTCACTTTTCTGGACTTTACTATGAGTTTGTGTGTTTTTCTGTGATTTCAGGTATTTTTTGACTGAAATTGAGGGTCCTGAGCAAAAATCTGATTTAGAGACTGAGAAGGACTGCAGATGCTGTTGGATTCTGACCTCCCTGCACTCGAAGTGGATTTTCTGGAGCTACAAAAGCCCAATTGACGCGCTCTCAACAGCGTTGGAAAGTAGACATCCTGGGCTTTCCAGCAATGTATAATAGTCCATACTTTGCCCAAGATTTGATGGCCCAAACCGGCGTGGAAAATCAGCCTCAGAATTTCCAGCGTTTAACGCTGGAACTGGCATAAAACTTGGAGTTAAACGCCCAAACTGGCATAAAAGCTGGCGTTTAACTTCAGAAAAAGTCTCTACACATGAAAGCTTCAATGCTCAGCCCAAGCACATACTAGGTGGACCCAGAAGTGGATTTTTACGTCATTTACTCAATTCTGTATACCCTAGGTTACTAGTTTACTATTAATAGGATCTTTTGACATTGTATCTGCACCTCATGACACTTTACACGTTTCTTTGTGTACCTTCTACGGCATGAGTCTCTAAACCCCATGGTTGGGGGTGAGGAGCTCTGCTGTGTCTTGATGGATTAATGCAATTACTACTGTTTTCCATTCAATCATGCTTGCTTCCATTCTAAGATATTACTTGTTCTTAAACCGGATGAATGTGATGATCCGTGACACTCATCATCATTCTCAACTATGAACGTGTGCCTGACAACCACCTCCGTTCTACCTTAGATTAAGTAGATATCTCTTGGATTCTTTAATCAGAATCTTCGTGGTATAAGCTAGAACTGATGGCGGCATTCAAGAGAATCCGGAAGGTCTAAACCTTGTCTGTGGTATTCTGAGTAGGATTCAATGATTGAATGACTGTGATGAGCTTCAAACTCCTGAGGGCTGGGCGTTAGTGACAGACGCAAAAGAATCACTGGATTCTATTCCGGCCTGATTGAGAACCGACAGATGGATAGCCGTGCCGTGACAGGGTGCGTTGAACATTTCCACTGAGAGGATGGGAGGTAGCCACTGACAACGGTGAAACCCTTGCATACAGCTTGCCATGGAAGGAGCCTTGCGTGTTTGAAGAAGAAGACATTAGGAAAGCAGAGGTTCAGAAGACAGAGCATCTCCAAAACCTCAACCTATTCTCATCACTGCAATTCAAGTACCTGTTTTATGTTCTTTTGCTTTTTACAATCAATCCTGATAATCTTTGATATCCTGACTAAGAGTTACAAGGTAACCATAGCTTGCTTCAAGCCGACAATCTCCGTGGGATCGACCCTTACTCACGTAAGGTATTACTTGGACGACCCAGTGCACTTGCTGGTTAGTTGTGCGGGATTGCGAAGTGTGATTGCAATTTTGTGCACCAACAAGTCAGTAAGACAAGCTTATGGATTAGTAGAGGACATGTTGGTAAAGGTTAAAGGCCTTTACATTCCTGATGATTTCATAATCTTAGACACTAGGAAGGAGGAGGATGAATGCATCATCCTTGGAAGACCTTTCCTAGCCACAACAGAAGCTGTGATAGATGTTAAGAGGAGAATTAGTCCTTCAATTGAATGGGGACTACCTTGTGTTTAAGGCACACGGCTATCCTTCTATAACAAGGGAGAGTAAGCATGCAGAGCTTCTCTCAGTACAGAGTCAATAGAGCCCCCACAATCAAACTATAAGTTTGGTGTTGGGAGGCCACAACCAAACTCTAAGTTTGGTGTTGGGACTATACAACATTGACCTGATCACCTGTGTGGCTCCATGAGAGTCCACTACCAAGCTATTGACATTAAAGAAGCGCTTATTGGGAGGCAACCCAATCTTTATTTATCTAATTTTATTTTATTTTCATTGTTCTTTTATGTTTTATTAGGTTCATGATCATGTGGAGTCACAAAAAAAATATTAAAATTAAAAACAGAATAAAAAATAGCAGAAGAAAAATCACACCCTGGAGGAAGGACTTACTGGCGTTTAAACGCCAGTAAGGAGCATCTGGCTGGCGTTCAATGCCAGAACAGAACATGGATCTGATGCTAAACGCCAGAAACAAGCAACATCCCGGCGTTCAAACGCTAGGAATGCACCCTGAGAAGAGCTGGCGCTGAACGCCAGAAACAAGCATGGAACTGGCGTTCAACGCCAGAAACATGCTGCACATGGGCGTTGAACGCCCAGAACATGTCTCACTTCGGCGTTTAAACGCCATAATTGCATGGAAAGGCATTTTACATGCCTAATTGGTGCAGGGATGTAAATCCTTGACACCTCAGGATCTGTGGACCCCACAGGATCATCTCAGGATCTGTGGACCCCACAGGATCCCACCTAGCATATTCTCCCCTCTTCTCAACATTCATCCTCTCTTTTCAATAAACACTCTTCCCCAAAACCCTCCACCAATCACCTCAATCTCTCTTCCCAATCACCCCCTTTCACCACTCACACCCATCCACTAGTCCCCAGAAACCCCACCTACCTTCAAAATTCAATTTTCTTTCCCACCCAAACTCACCCTAAATGGCCGAACCTACTCCCTCTCCCCTCACTATATAAACCTCTCCAATTCTTCTTCATTTTCACACAACACAAACCTCTCTTCTCCTTCTTGGCCGAATACACCTCTCCTCCTCTCCTCCATATTTTCTCCTTCTTCTTCTTCTCTTCTTTCATCTTTTGCTCGAGGGCGCACAATATTCTAAGTTTGGTGTAGTAAAAGCATAGCTTTTTTGTTTTTCCATAACCATTGATGGCACCTAAGGCCGGAGAATCCTCTAGAAAAGGGAAAGGGAAGACAAAAGCTTCCACCTCCGAGTCATGGGAGATGGAAAGATTCATCTCCAAAGCCCATCAAGACCACTTCTATGATGTTGTGACCAAGAAGAAGGTGATCCCCGAGGTCCCTTTCAAGCTCAAGAAAAATGTGTATCCGGAGATCCGATATGAGGTCCAAAGAAGAGGTTGGGAAGTTCTAACCAACCCCATCTAACAAGTCAAAATCTTAATGGTTCAAGAGTTCTATGCCAATGCATGGATCACTAGGAACCATGATCAAAGTAAGAACCCGAACCCAAAGAATTATCTTACAATGGTTCGGGGGAAATACTTAGATTTTAGTCCGGAAAAAGTGAGGTTGGCGTTCAACTTGCCCATGATGCAAGGAGATGCACGCCCCTACACTAGAAGGGTCAACTTTAATCAAAGGTTAGACCAAGTCCTTATGGACATATGTGTGGAAGGAGCTCAATGAAAAAGAGATTCCAAAGAAAAGCCGGTTCAACTAAGAAGACCGGACCTCAAGCCTGTGGCTAGAGGATGGTTGGAGTTCATCCAACGCTCCCTCATCCCCACTAGCAACCGATCTGAAGCTACTGTGGATCGGGCCATCATGATTCATAGCATCATGAATGGAGAGGAAGTAGAATTTCATGAAGTCATCTCCCATGAAGTCTACAAAATAGCCGATAAGCCCTCTACTTTGGCAAGGCTAGCTTTTCCTCATCAAGACTAGTAGCTTTTTACTTCTGAACAGTTTTGGCATCTCACTTTATCCTTTGAAATTCAGAATGATTGGCATCCATAGGAACTCAGAATTCAGATAATGTTATTGGTTCTCCTATTTCAGTATGTTGATTCTTGAACACAGTTACTTATGAGTCTTGGCTGTGACCCTAAGCATTTTGTTTTCCAGTATTACCACCAGATATATAAATGTCACAGACACATAACTGGGTGAACCTTTTCAGATTGTGACTCAACTTTGCTAAAGTCCCCAGTTAGAGGTGTCCAGAGTTCTAAGGCGCACTCTTATGCTTTGGATCACGACTTTAACCAATCAGTCTCAAGCTCTTCACCTAGACCTTCATGACACAAGCACATGGTTAGGGACAGCTTGATTTAGCTGCTTAGGCCAGGATTTTATTCTTTTAGGCCCTCCTTTCCATTGATGCTCAAAGCCTTGGATTCTTTTTTTTTGCCCCTGCCTTTTGGTTTAAGAGGCTATTGGCTTTTTCTGCTTGCTTTTTTTTTTTGCAAGCTTTGTTTTTCATTGCTTTTTCTTGCTTCAAGAATCAATTTCATGATTTTTCAGATCATCAATAACATTTCTCTTGTTCATCATTCCTTCAAGAGCCAACAGATTTAACATTCATAAACTCCACTATCAAAATTATGCACTGTTCAGGCATTCATTCAGAAGACAAAAAGTATTGCCACCACATATAAATAATTTGAATTTTTCTTATTAAAAACTCGAATAAATATTGCCTCCTTATTCTAAAAATCTGCTATTTTATTCATGTTTGATGATGATGAGAAAAATAAATTATAGCTTAATTGGAGATAAAATTAAAATAAAGATACTAATTACTATTACTCATATATCACTTCTAAGGTAAATTCCTAATAAAAACAATTATCATAGAGTTAAGCCTAAGATTAGGACTCAACAACCTTTATTTTGGGAGGGGGATGCTCCTTTAGTCTGTGGGGTGCTTGGCCCTTCAAGAGATAGCTTCTGACGCTTCAGTTCCTTCAGTTCACGCCTTGCTCTTCTTGTTCCCCAAGCAGTTTGCAAAACATGCTATTTTGATTTTGTTGTTCTTCCTTTAGTTGGTCAATAGCTTCTTGCAACTTGGTAACAGATGCTTCAAGACCCTCCCAATATTCAATTTGAGGGATTTCCGGGAGGAACTCCTGTGCTTTCCTCTTGATGGGGTCGTCCTGCACTTGTTGTCCTTCCATTGACTTTTTGGTGATTGGTTGCTCAACTGAGATATACTTATTTACTCTCATTTTTACCCCAGCATCTTTACATAGCATAGAGATTAAGCTTGGATAAGCCAATTTGGCATCTTTGGAGTTCTTGTTTGCAATTGTGTAAAGTTCACAAGAAATCAGCTGATGAACTTCCACTTCTTTTCCCAACATAATGCAATGGATCATTACTGTTCTTTTGATGGTGAATTCAGAGCGATTGCTAGTGGGTAGTATAGAATGCCAAATGAAGTCCAGCCAACCTCTGACGACTGGTTTGAGATCTCCTCTCTTGAGTTGGTTTGGGACACCCTTTGTGTTGGTTGTCCACTTGGTTCCAGGGAGGCATATGTCCTCTAGAATGGTGTCCAAGCTTTTATTTGTTCTCATCATTCTCCTATTAAAGGAGTCTGGGTCATCTTTCAGTTGAGGCAGCTTGAAGATCTCTCTTATTTTGTCAGGGTGGAGGTGAACAATCTTCCCTCTGACCAGAGTTTGATAGTCATAGAAGGCGGTTTCAGCTATTCTCTGCCTGTCTGTTTGCCACAGATTAGAGTAGAATTCCTAAACCATGTTTTTTCCCACCTTTGTTTCAGGATTAGCTAGGATTTCCCAGCTCCTGTTTCGAATTTGCTCTTGGATCTTCGGATATTCATCTTCTTTCAGATCGAATTTAACTTCTGGGATCACTGACCTTAGACCCATTATTTTGTAGTAATGGTCTAAATGTTCTTTGGTTAAGAACTTCCCTTGATTCCAAAGTTGTTTTAGAATATTCTCTTTCTTGCCTCTTGGAGTGGTTTGTTTTTCCTTAGGAGCCATGATCTTAGTGGGTGTTGGCTTAGTGATCACGGAAAAATACACCAAACTTAGAGGTTTGCTTGTCCTCAAGCAAAAGAAAGGAAAGGAGAGGGATAGAGGGAGAGCCAAGTTCGAATTGTGGAGGAAAGGAGGGAGGCCGAACGCGGATTTAAAGGGAAGGGGGTGGGTTTTCAAAAATTTTTTAAGAAGATAGGATAGAAGATATGATTTGTAAAAGATAAGTTTGATAGGAAAAAGATGTAATTTAAAATTGAAAAGATATGAAAGATATTTGAAAAAGATAAATATGAATTTTGAAAAGAAGATATGATGAGTTTAAAAAGATTTAAGAAGAATTTAAAAAGATTTGAAAAGAATTCAAAAAAAGATAAATGAGTTTTGAAAAAGGTTTAAAAAGATATTTTTCAAAATTGAAGTTGAAAGATGAGAGTTTGTAACATGTTTATGCAAGAAATCATGAATTGAAACATGAAAAATGGAAAAAATTTGAAGAGAAAACGAAGTTACTTCTCCCCACAATCCTGGCGTTAAACGCCCAACTGCTGCATGTTTTGGGCGTTTAACACCCATCTGTAGCTTCTCCTGGGCGTTTAACGCCCAGTTGTAGCTTCTGGCTGGCGTTAAACGCTAGAAAATCTTTTATCACTGGACATTTTTTCTGAACGCCTAGGATGCTGTAAATCTGGCGTTAAATGCCCAGAATGGTATCCATTCTGGCGTTTAACGCCCAAATGGCTATCCCTACTGGCGTTAAACACCCAGTAGATGCTTCTTTTGGGCGTTTAACGCCCAAAACAGCTTTTACTGGCGTTTTCGCACCAGTGAGCTTCTTTTTGCTGTTTGATCCTCTGAATCCTTCTGTAACTCTGTGAACTCATGCAATTGATACTTTACCTTGAAGATAATTAATATGAACCCATAAAATTATCATTTAATTTAACAAATAAGCTTTGTTAATGGCTGGGTTGCCTCCCAGCAAGAGCTTCTTTATTGTCTTTAGCTGGACTATTACTGAGCTTTAATCAAGTCTCAATTTTGAGCGTTCTTGCTCAAAATTACCTTCAAGATAATGTTTGACTCTCTGTCCATTAACAATGAATTTTTTGATAGAGTCATTATCCTGAAGCTCTACATATCCATATGGTGACACACCTGTAATCACATATGGTCCTCTCTACCGAGATTTCAATTTTCCAGGGAATAATCTGAGCCTAGAGTTAAATAGCAGAACTTTCTGCCCTGGCTCAAAGACTCTGGATGATAACTTCTTATCATGCCATCTTTTTACTTTCTCTTTGTAAATTTTTGCATTTTCGAAAGCATTGAGTCTGAATTCCTCTAGCTCATTTAACTGGAGCAATCATTTTTCTCCAGCTAACGTGGCATCAAGGTTTAGGAATCTGGTTGCCCAGTAGGCCTTGTGTTCCAGTTCCACTGGCAAGTGACAGGCTTTTCTATACACAAGCTGGTATGGAGAGGTCCCTATAGGAGTCTTGAATGCTGTTCTGTATGCCCACAGAGCATCATCCAAGCTTCTTGCCCAATCCCTTCTACGGTTAATCACAGTCCATTCCAGGATTCTTTTAAGTTCTCTATTAGAGATTTTAGTATGCCCATTTGTCTGTGGATGATATGGAGTTGCCACTCTGTGGCTAACTCCATATCGAACCATAGCAGAGTAAAGCTGTTTATTGCATAAATGAGCGCCCCCATCACTGATTAGTACTCTAGGGACACCAAATCTACTGAAGATATGTTTCTGGAGGAATTTCAGCACTGTCTTAGTATCATTAGTGGGTGTTGTAATAGCCTCCACCCATTTGGATACATAATCCACTGCCACCAGAATATAAGTGTTTGAGTATGATGGTGGGAAATGCCCCATGAAGTCAATACCCCATACATCAAACAACTCAATCTCCAAGATCTCTTGTTGAGGCATGGCATAACTGTGAGGCAGATTGCCAGATCTTTGGCAACTGTCACAATTACGTACAAACTCTCGGGAGTCTTTATAGAGAGTAGGCCAATAGAAGCCACATTGGAGGACTCTTGTGACTGTTCGCTCACTTCCAAAATGTCCTCCATACTGTGATCCATGGCAATGCCAGAGGATCTTCTGTGCTTCTTCTTTAGGCACACATCTATGGATTATTCCGTCTGCACATCTCTTGAAGAGATATGGTTCATCCCATAGATAGTACTTTGCATCCGAGATCAATTTCTTTGATTGCTGCCTACTATACTCTTTAGGTATGAATCTCACAGCCTTGTAGTTTACAATGTCTGCAAACCATGGTACTTCCTGGATGGCAAAGAGTTGCTCATCCGGAAAGGTTTCAGAGATCTCAGTAAGAGGGAGGGATGCCTCTTCTACTTGTTCTATTCGGGACAGGTGGTGCACGAAATTATAATCACACTTTTGCAATTCCACACAACTAACCAGCAAGTGCACTAGGTTGTCCAAGTAATACCTTACGTGAGTAAGGGTCGATCCCACGGAGATTGTCGGCTTGAAGCAAGCTATGGTTATCTTGTAACTCTTAGTCAGGATATCAATAATTCTCAGGTTTAATTGTGAAAAGTAAAAGAACATGAAATAAATACTTGTTTTGCAGTAATGGAGAACAGGTTGAGGTTTTGGAGATGCTCTATCTTCTGAATCTCTGATTTCCTACTGTCTTCCTCTTCATGCATGCAAGGCTCCTTCCATGGCAAGCTATATGTAGGGTTTCACCGTTGTCAATGGCTACCTCCCATCCTCTCAGTGAAAATGTTCAACGCGCTCTGTCACAGCACGGCTAATCATCTGTCGGTTCTCAATCAGGTTGGAATAGAATCCAGTGATTCTTTTGCGTCTGTCACTAACGCCCAGCCCTCAGGAGTTTGAAGCTCATCACAGTCATTCAATCCTTGAATCCTACTCAGAATACCACAGACAAGGTTTAGACCTTCCGGATTCTCTTGAATGCTGCCATCAATTCTAGCTTATACCATGAAGATTTTGATTAAGGAATCCAAAAGATATTCACTCAATCTAAAGTAGAACGGAGGTGGTTGTCAGGCACACGTTCATAGGTGAGAATGATGATGAGTGTCACGGATCATCACATTCATCAAGTTGAGGAACAAGTGATATCTTAGAATAGAAGCAAGCGTGATTGAATGAAAAACAGTTGTAATTGCATTAATCCATCAAGACACAGCAGAGCTCCTCACCCCCAACCATGGGGTTTAGAGACTCATGCCGTAGAAGATACAATAAGAAACGTGTAATGTGTCATGAGATGAAGGTACAATGTCAAAATATCCTATTTATAGTGAACTAGTAACCTAGGATATACAGAAATGAGTAAATGACGTAAAAATCCACTTCCGGGGTCCACTTGGTGTGTGCTTGGGCTGAGCATTGAAGCTTTCATGTGTAGAGACTTTTCCTGGAGTTAAACGCCAGCTTTTGTGCCAGTTTGGGCATTTAACTCCAATTTGAGTGCAGGGAGGTCAGAATCCAACAGCATCTGCAGTCCTTTTTCAGCCTCTGAATCAGATTTTTGCTCAGGTCCCTCAATTTCAGCCAGAAAATACCTGAAATCACAGAAAAACACACAAACTCATAGCAAAGCCCAGAAAAGTGAATTTTAAATAAAAACTAATAAAAATATAATAAAAACTAATTAAAACATACTAAAAACAATGCCAAAAAGCGTATAAATTATCCGCTCATCACAACACCAAACTTAAATTGTTGCTTGTCCCCAAGCAACTGAAAATCAAATAGGATAAAAAGAAGAGAATATACTATAGACTCTAAAATATCAATGAAACTTAGCTCCAATTAGATGAGCGGGACTAGTAGCTTTTTGCCTCTGAACAGTTTTGGCATCTCACTTTATCCTTTGGAGTTTAGAATGATTGGCTTCTATAGGACTCAGAATCCAGATAATGTTATTGATTCTCCTAGTTAAGTGTGTTAATTCTTGAACATAGCTACTTCGTGAGTCTTGGCCGTGGCCAAAGCACTCTGTTTTCCAGTATTACCTCCGGATACATACATGCCACAGACACATAACTGGGTGAACCTTTTTAGATTGTGACTCAGCTTTACTAGAGTCCCCAATTAGAGGTGTCCAGGATTCTTAAGCACACTCTTTTTGCTCTGGATCATGACTTTAACCGCTTAGTCTCAAGTTTTCACTTGACACCTTTACGCCACAAGCACATGGTTAGGGACAGCTTGGTTCAGCCGCTTAGGCCAGGATTTTATTCCTGTGGGTCCTCCTATCCACTGATGCTCAAAGCCTTGGATCCTTTTTATTTCACCCTTGCCTTTTGGTTTAAAAAGGGCTATTGGCTTTTCTGGTCGCTTTTTTTCTTTTTTTTTGTATTCACTGCTTTTTCTTGCTTCAAGAATCAATTTGATGATTTTTCAGATCCCCAATAACATTTCTCGTTTTCCATCATTCTTTCAAGAGCCAACAATTTTAACATTCTTAAAACAACAAATTCAAAAGACATATGCACTGTTCAAGCATTCATTCAGAAAACAAAAAGTATTGTCACCACATCAAAATAATTAAACTAGTTTCAAGGATGAATTCGAAATCATGTACTTCTTGTTCTTTTGTAATAAAAACATTTTTCATTTAAGAAAGGTGATGGATTCATAGGACATTCATAGCTTTAAGGCATAGACACTAAGATACTAATGATCATGTAGTAAAGACACAAACATAGATAGAACATCAAGCATAGAAATCGAAAAATAGAATAATAAGAACAAGGAAATTAAGGAACGGGTCCACCTTAGTGATGACGTCTAGTTCTCCTTCTTGAAGATCCTATGGAGTGCTTGAGCTCCTCAATGTCTCTTCCTTACCCTTGTTTCTCTTCTCTGATTTCATGGAGGATAATGGTTGCTTTTGTTGAGGTCCATGAGTGGGCTCTTTTGTTTGCTCCATCCTCTTTCTTAGTGATGGGCTTTTGAGATGAATCTCTCCATCTCTCATGACTCGGAGTTGGAAGCAACTGCCTTCCCTTTCCTCTTCCTAGAGGTTTCTCCGGCCTTAAGTGCCATACATGGTTATGGAAAAACAAAAAGCAATGCTTTTACCACACCAAACTTAGAAGGTTTGCTCGTCCTCGAGCAAAAGAAGAGAAGAGGGAGTAGAAGAAGAAGAAAATAGATGAGATGGAGAGGTGTGAGTGGTTCGGCCAAGGGGAGTTGTAGGTGGTTATGATGTGGGAAAAGGGAAGGAGTGATGATTTGAATTTGAGTGGGTGGGTGTAAGTGGGTTGTATGATGGTTTTGGAGGATTAATGGAGGTGATTGGTGGAGGTTATTTTGGGGAAGAGTGTTATGGAAGGGTGTGAAGAAGAGAGATTGTGAACTGAGGTTGGTGGGGATCCTGTGGGGTCCACAGATCCTGAGGTGTCAAGGATAGCTCATCCCTGCACCAAGTGGCATGCAAAAATGCCCCTTCTGCCAATCCTGGCGTTAAACGCCGGGCTGCTGCCCCTTTCTGGCGTTTAACGCCAGCTTCTTGCCCATTCCTGGCGTTAACGCCAGTCTGGTGCCCCTTTCTGGCGTTAAACGCCCAGAATGGTGCTAGACTGGGCGTTAAACGCCCATTTGCTGCCCTTACTGGCATTTAAACGCCAGCAAGTTTTTTCTCTAGGGTGTGCTGTTTTTCTTTCTGTTTTTCATTCTATTTTTGCATTTTCAATTGTTTTTGTGACTTCACACGATCATCAACCTATAGAAAACATAAAATAACAAAGGAAAATAGATAAATATAACATTGGGTTGACTCCCAACAAGCGCTTCTTTAATGTCAGTAGCTTGACAGTGGGCTCTCATGGAGCCTCATAGATACTCAGAGCAATATTGGAACCTCCCAACACCAAACTTAGAGTTTGAATGTGGGGGTTCAACACCAAACTTAGAATTTGGTTGTGGCCTCCCAACACCAAACTTAGAGTTTGACAGTGGGGGCTCTGTTTGACTCTGTTTTGAGAGAAGCTCTTCATGCTTCCTCTCTTTCCTGTCTGCAAACCATGGTACTTCCTGAATGGCGAAGAGTTGCTCATCCGGAAAGGTTCCAGAGATCTCAGTAGGAGGGTGGGGTGCTCCTGCTACTGGTTCTATCCGGGACGGGTGATCATCTACTTGATTCTCTGTCCCTTTTCTGTCTCTTATTTCTATATCAAACTCTTGCAGAAGCAACACCCATCTTATGAGCCTGGGTTTTGAATCCTGCTTTGTGAGTAGATATTTAAGAGCATCATGGTCAGTGTACACAATTACTTTTGATGCTACTAGATAGGATCTAAACTTGTCAATGGCATAAACCACTGCAAGTAACTCTTTTTCTGTGGTTGTGTAATTCTTCTGTCCATCATTTAAAACACGGCTAGCGTAATAAATGACGTGCAGAAGCTTGTTATGCCTCTGTCCCAACACTACACCTATGGTATGGTCACTAGCATCACACATTAGTTCGAATGGTAATGTCCAGTCTGGTGCAGAGATGACTGGTGCTGTGACCAGCTTAGCATTCAGAGTCTCAAACACCTGCAGACACTCCTTATCAAAGATCAATGGCGTGTCAGCAGCTAGCAGATTACTCAGAGGTTTGGTAATTTTTGAAAAATCCTTTATAAACCTTCTGTAGAATCCTGCATGCCCCAGAAAGCTTCTGATTACCTTAACATTGGTAGGTGGTGGTAATTTTTCAATTACTTCAACTTTAGCTTGATCCACCTCTATTCCCTTGTTTGAAATTTTATGCCCAAAGACAATCCCTTTAGTCACCATAAAGTGACATTTTTCCCAGTTTAAAACTAGGTTGGTCTCTTGGCATCTTTTCAGAACAAGTGCTAGATGGTTAAGGCAGGAGCTAAATGAGTCTCCAAATACTGAAAAGTCATCCATGAAGACTTCTAAAAATTTCTCTACCATATATGAGAAGATAGAGAGCATGCACCTCTGAAAGGTTGCAGGTGCATTACACAGACCAAAAGGCATCCTTCTGTAGGCAAACACTCCAGAAGGACATGTGAATGTTGTTTTCTCTTGGTCTTGAGGATCTACTGTAATTTGGTTGTAACCTGAATAGCCATCCAAAAAGCAGTAATATTCGTGACCTGCCAGTCTCTCTAGCATCTGGTCTATGAATGGTAAAGGAAAATGATCCTTCCTGGTGGCTGTATTGAGGCTTCTGTAGTCAATACACATACGCCACCCTGTAACTGTTCTTGTAGGAACCAGTTCATTCTTTTCATTATGAACCACTGTCATGCCTCCCTTCTTGGGGACAACGTGGACAGGGCTCACCCAGGGGCTATCAGAAATAGGATAAATAATCCCAGCCTCTAGTAACTTAGTGACCTCTTTCTGCACCACCTCCTTTATGGCTGGATTTAGCCGCCTTTGTGGTTGAACCACTGGCTTAGCATCGTCCTCCAATAGGATCTTGTGCATGCATCTTGCTGGGCTAATGCCCTTAAGATCACCTGTGGACCACCCAAGAGCTGTCTTGTGTGTCCTTAGCACTTGAATTAGTGCTTCCTCTTCCTGTGGATTTAAAGCAGAGCTTATGATCTCTGGAAAAGTGTCACCTTCTCCCAGAAATGCATATTTCAGTGATGGTGGTAGTGGCTTGAGCTCGAGTTTAGGAGGCTTATCCTCTTCCTGAGGAATTTTTAGAATTTCTTTTTTTTCCTTTAGTTCCTCCAGATCAGGCTGAACATCTTTAAAGATGTCCTCTAGCTCTGATTCGAGACTTTCAGTCATATTGACCTCCTCCACCAAAGAGTCAATAATATCAGCGCTCATGCAGTCATTTGATGTGTCTGGATGCTGCATAGCTTTGACAACATTCAACTTGAACTCATCCTTATTGACTCTCAGGGTTAATTCCCCTTTTTGGACGTCAATGAGGGTTCGTCCAGTTGCTAGGAAAGGTCTTCCTAGAATGAGAGTTGCACTCTTGTGCTCCTCCATTTCCAGCACTACAAAGTCAGTGGGAAAGGCAAATGGCCCAATCTTGACAATCATGTCCTCAATTATGCCTGATGGATATCTAATGGAGCCATAAGCAAGTTGGAGGCATAGTCGGGTTGGTTTGACTTCTTCAGTCAAGCCAAGCTTTCTGATAGTGGATGCAGGTATTAGGTTGATACTTGCCCCAAGATCACATAGAGCTTTCTTGGTACAAGTACCCTCTAATGTGCATGGTATCATAAAGCTTTCAGGATCTTTAAGCTTCTCTGGTAAGCTCTTTAAAATGACTGCACTGCATTCTTCAGTGAGAAAAACTTTTTTAGTTTCTCTCCAATCCTTCTTATGAC
This sequence comes from Arachis hypogaea, assembly GCF_003086295.3. Lineage (NCBI taxonomy): Eukaryota > Viridiplantae > Streptophyta > Magnoliopsida > Fabales > Fabaceae > Arachis > Arachis hypogaea. Next base: position 59,401,332 of record NC_092038.1, read on the forward strand.
TTAAGATCTCTTTCATGAACTTAGCATAAGAGGGTATTTGCTCAAGTGCCTCTACAAACGGAATCTTTATTTCAAGAGTTCTGAGATAGTCTGCAAAGCGGGCAAATTGCTTATCCCGTTCCGCTTGGCGGAGTTTCTGAGGATAAGGCATCTTGGCTTCATACTCTTCAACCTTAGTTGCTGCAGGTTTAATCCCTACAGAAGTGGTTGGAGAAGCCTGCTTTAGGGGTTTGTTATCAGCACTTGCAAGTGTCTGACCCCTTTGTGGTGTTTGAACGCCAGGATTGGGTGCTTTTTGGGCGTTTAACGCCAGATTGCAACCCTTTTCTGGCGTTTGAACGCCAGAATTGGCTACCCATTGGGTGTTTAACGCCACTTTCTTACCCTTTTCTGGCGTTTGAACGCCAGAATCATTCCTCTCTGGGCTCTTACTGTCCTCAGAGGGATTTTGGGTAGTTGGTTGGTCATCCTCTGTCAGTTGTTCCTTTCTTAGCTTTCTGCTGCTTTGAGTTGATACATTCAATGTCTTCCCACTCCTTAACTTAATAGCTTGGCATTCTTCTGTTATCTGTTTAGATAGTTGCTGTCTTGTTTGATTTAATTGTGCTTCCATATTCTTGTTAGCAATTTTAGTCTCTTGGAGCATCTCTTTAAATTCTGCTAACTGTTTTGTCATCATGAGTAATTGCTGATTAAGCTCAACCATCTGTTCTTGAGGGTTAGGATCAGTAGTTACTGCCATAGCTTCTTCTTTTATAGAGGACTCACTGCTTGAGTATAAATGTTGATTTCTAGCAACAGTATCTATGAGCTCTTGAGCTTCTTCAATCGTCTTCCTCATATGTATAGATCCACCAGCTGAGTGATCTAGAGACATCTGAGCTTTTTCTGTAAGCCCATAGTAGAAGATGTCTAAGTGTACCCACTCTGAAAACATTTCAGAGGGGCATTTTCTTAGCATACCTCTGTACCTCTCCCAAGCATTATAAGGGATTCATTATCCTCTTGTTTAAAGCCTTGGATGTCCAGCCTTAGCTGTGTCATCCTTTTTGCAGAGTAAAATTGATTCAGGAATTTGTCTGATAACTGTCTCCATGTTTTTATGCTTGCTGTGGGTTGGTCATTCAACCACCTCTTAGCTTGATCTTTTACAACAAATGGAAATAGTAATAATCTGTAGACATCCTAATCCACCTCTTTATCACGTACTGTGTCAGCAATTTGTAAGAACTGTGCCAGAAACTCAGTGGGTTCTTCCTGTGGAAGACTGGAATACTGGCAATTTTGCTGCACCATGATAATGAGTTGAGGATTTAGCTCAAAGCTGCTTGCTTTAATGGGAAGTATACAGATACTACTCCCATATGCAGTTGTAATGGGGTTAGCATATGACCCCAGAGTCCTTCTGGACTGCTCAATTCCACTTAGGTCCATGATGGAGAAAGGGAGATGGTGTGGATATTATTATATTTATTTTTTTATTTTTTTTATTTTATTTGATTAAAAGTGACCGAAAATAATAAAATAAAATAAATAGTAAATAAAATAAAATTTCAAAAACTAAAAGAAAATAAAATCAAAGCAAATTGAAAACTGAATTAATTAATTAATTAAAAATATTTTGGAATTAGCAATTAAAAAGATATGATTGAAAATTATTTTGAAAAAGATATGATTGAGAAGATATGATTGCAATAAAAAAATGATTGAAAAGATATGATTGAAGAAATTAAAAAGATTTGATTTTTGAAAAAGATTTGAAAAGATCAATTTTTGAAATTAGAATTTTGACTTGACTAAAAAAAAGATATGATTTTGAAAATATTTGACTAATTTAATGCAAAATTTCGAAATCTATGAGTAAAATAAGGAAAGGATATTTTTTTGAATTTTGAATTTTAGTGAGGAAAGAGAAAAACAACAAAATGACACTAAACTTAGAAATTTTAGATCAAAACAAAGAGAACAAACAAGAAAACTTTGAATGTCAAGATGAACACCAAGAACACTTTGAAGTTCAAGATAAACACCAAGAACAAAATTTTTTAAAAATTTTTAAGTAAATAAAAGCACAAGAGACACCAAACTTAAAATTTTTAGAAAATCCAACACAAATTTTCGAAAAATTAAAGGAAAACACAAAGAAGACACCAAACTTAAAATATGAAACTAAACTCAAATAAAAGACTCTAAACCAACAAAAATAAAATATTCCTAATCTAAGCAACAAGATAAACCGTCAGTTGTCCAAACTCGAACAATCCCCGGCAACGGCGCCAAAAACTTGGTGCACGAAATTGCAATCACACTTTTGCAATTCCGCACAACTAACCAGCAAGTGCACTGGGTCGTCCAAGTAATACCTTACGTGAGTAAAGGTCGATCCCACGGAGATTGTCGGCTTGAAGCAAGCTATGGTTATCTTGTAACTCTTAGTCAGGATATCAATAATTCTCAGGTTTAATTGTGAAAAGTAAAAGAACATGAAATAAATACTTGTTTTGCAGTAATGGAGAACAGGTTGAGGTTTTGGAGATGCTCTATCTTCTGAATCTCTGCTTTCCTACTGTCTTCCTCTTCATGCACGCAAGGCTCCTTCCATGGCAAGCTGTATGTAGGGTTTCACCATTGTCAATGGCTACCTCCCATCCTCTCAGTGAAAATGTTCAACGCGCTCTGTCACAGCACGGCTAATCATCTGTCGGTTCTCAATCAGGTTGGAATAGAATCCAGTGATTCTTTTGCGTCTGTCACTAACGCCCAGCCCTCAGGAGTTTGAAGCTCGTCACAGTCATTCAATCCTTGAATCCTACTCAGAATACCACAGACAAGATTTAGACCTTCCGGATTCTCTTGAATGCCGCCATCAATTCTAGCTTATACCACGAAGATTCTGATTAAGGAATCCAAGAGATATTCACTCAATCTAAAGTAGAACAGAGGTGGTTGTCAGGCACACGTCCATAGGTGAGAATGATGATGAGTGTCACAGATCATCACATTCATCAAGTTGAGGAACAAGTGATATCTTAGAATAGAAGCAAGCGTGATTGAATGACAAACAGTAGTAATTGCATTAATCCATCAAGACACAGCAGAGCTCCTCACCCCCAACCATGGGGTTTAGAGACTCATGCTGTAGAAGATACAATAAGAAACGTGTAATGTGTCATGAGATGAAGATACAATGTCAAAATATCCTATTTATAGTGAACTAGTAACCTAGGATATACAGAAATGAGTAAATGACGTAAAAATCCACTTCCGGGGTCCACATGGTGTGTGCTTGGGCTGAGCATTGAAGCTTTCATGTGTAGAGACTTTTCCTGGAGTTAAACGCCAGCTTTTGTGCCAGTTTGGGCGTTTAACTCCAATTTTTGTGCCAGTTCCGGCGTTAAACGTCGGGAATTCTGAAGCTGATTTGCAACGCTAGTTTGGGACATAAAATCTCGGGTAAAGTATAGACTATTATACATTGCTGGAAAGCCCAGGATGTCTACTTTCGAACGCATCTGAGAGCGCGCTAATTGAGCTTCTGTAGCTCCGAAAAATTCACTTTGAGTGCAGGGAGGTCAGAATCCAACAGCATCTGCAGTCCTTTTTCAGCCTCTGAATCAGATTTTTGCTCAGGTCCCTCAATTTCAACCAGAAAATACCTGAAATCACAGAAAAACACACAAACTCATAGCAAAGCCCAGAAAAGTGAATTTTAAATAAAAACTAATAAAAATATAATAAAAACTAATTAAAACATACTAAAATCATACTAAAAACAATGCCAAAAAGCGTATAAATTATCCGCTCATCAACAGGTGATCTGCTACTTGGTTCTCTGTCCCTTTTCTATCTCTTATTTTTATATCAAACTCTTGCAGAAGCAACACCCATCTTATGAGTCTGGGTTTTGAATCCTGCTTTGTGAGTAGATATTTAAGAGCAGCATGGTCAGTGTACACAATCACTTTTGATCCTACTAAATAAGATCTGAACTTGTCAATGGCGTAAACCACTGTAAGTAATAGTTTAAAACTTGGTGTTAAGCACCAAAATTATTCCTCTCTGGGCTCTTACTGTCCTCAGAGGGATTTTGGGTAGCAGTTTCTTTATTTCTTGGCTTCATGCTACTTTGAAGTGAGGTATTTAATGTTTTCCTACTTTTTAATTGAACTGCTTGGTACTCTTCTGTTATTTGTTTTGATAAATGCTGTTTTGTTTGCTTCAACTGTACTTCCATATTCATATTAGGCATTCTTGTGTCTTGTAGTATCTCCTTGAATTTGGCTAGCTATTTTGTTAGAAAATCTAATTGCTGATTGAATTCAGTAACTTGTTCTGCAGGATTGCGTTCAGTAGTTACTGTTTTAGCCTCTTCTTTCATGAAAGATTCACTACTTAGGTACAGATGCTGATTTCTGGCAACTGTATCAATGAGCTCTTGAGCTTCTTCAATTGTCTTTCTCATATGTATAGATCCACCAGTTGAGTGGTCCAAAGACATCTGAGCTTTCTCTGTAAGCCCATAATAGAAGATGTCTAACTGCACCCACTCTGAAAGCATTTCAGATGGGCATTTTCTTAGCATCTCTCTGTATCTCTCCCAGGAATCATAAAGAGATTCATTATCTCCTTGTTTAAAGCCTTGGATGTTCAGCCTTAGCTGTGTCATCCATTTTGGAGGAAAATATTGATTCAAGAATTTTTCTGACAGCTGTTTCCATGTCCTTATGCTAGCCTTAGGTTGGTTATTTAACCTCCTCTTAGCTTGGTCTTTTACAGCAAATGAAAATAGTAATAATTTGTATACATCCTAATCTACTTCCTTATCATGTACTGTGTCAGCAATTTGTAAAAACTGTAACAGAAATTCTGTAGGTTCTTCCTGTGGAAGACCGGAATACTGGCAACTTTGCTACACCATGATAATGAGCCGAGGATTCAACTCAAAACTACTGACTCCGATGGAGGGTATACAGATACTACTCCCATATGAAGCAGTAGTGGGGTTAGCATATGACCCCAGAGTCCTTCTGGACTGTTCATTTCCACTTAGGTCCATGATGGAGAAAGGGAGATGACGTGGATTTATTTTATTATATTTATTTAAAAAAAATTTCTGAAATAATAAAATAAAATAAAATAAAAATAAAAATAAAAATAAAAAAAGATTTGAAAATATTTTATGAAGATTTTCGAAAAAGTGAGCAAGTGGTTAGGATATTTTTGAAAAAGATATGATTTTAAAAATCTTAAAAGGATATGATTTAAAAAATTTTGACCAAGTCAACTCAAGGGATTCGAAAATTATGAGCAATTAAAGGAAAAGATATTTTTTTATTTTTGAATTTTATTATGAAAGAGAAGAACACACAAAAGACACAAGACTTAAAATTTTTAGATCCAATGCTCATTGTTTTCGAAAATTTTGGAGGGAAAACACTAAGGCACACCAAACTTAAAAATTTTAAGATCAAAACACAAAGAAGACTCAAGAACACCTTGAAGACTCACAAGAACAACAAGAACAAAAGAAAGAACACTAAACTTAAAATTTGGCACAAGATTTAATCAAAGAAAAATTATTTTTGAAAAAGTTTTAAAAAGAAGATACCCAATTACCAATAACACAAGCACAATGCTCTAGCCAACTGAGCTATAAATTTAACGTGTTTTAAAAAGGTATTCTTAAAGGAAAATAAAAACATGCAATTGATACCAAACTTAAGATATGAAACTAAACTCAAACAAAAGACTCCAAGAAAAATTAAAAACTAATAAAGAAAAATAATATTTTTGAAATATTTTTAAAAGGAATAATAAAAGATGCAATCCTAGTGAAAATTGTAAATCACACTTTTCACAACTCGTACCACTAACCAGCAAGTGCACTGGGTCGTCCAAGTAATACCTTACGTGAGTAAGGGTCGAATCCCACGGAGATTGTTGGCTTGAAGCAAGCTATGGTTATCTTGTAACTCTTTGTCAGGATAATAATTCTCAGTTTTGATTGGTAGTAAATAAAAAGAATGGATTAAATAATACTTGTTATGCAGTAATGGAGAATATGTTAGAGTTTTGGAGATGCTTTGTCTTTTGAATCTCTGCTTTCCCCTGTCTTCTTCTTCACGCATGCAAGGTTCCTCCTATGGCTAGCTGTGTGTTGGTGGATCACTGTTGTCAATGGCTACCATCCGTTCTCTCAGTGAAAATTGTCCAGGTGCGCTATCACCGCATGGCTAATCATCTGTCGGTTCTTACTCATGCTAGAATAGGATCCATTGATCCTTTTGCGTCTGTCACTACGCCCAACCCTTATGAGTTTGAAGTTCGTCACAGTCATTCAATCCCTGAATCCTACTCGGAATACCACAGACAAGGTTTAGACTTTCCGGATTCTCAAAAATGCTGCTAATGAATTCTAGCTTATACCACGAAGACTCTGATTAAGGAATCTAAGAGATACTCATTCAATCTAATGTAGAACGGAGGTGGTTGTCAGGCACGCGTTCATAGGTTGAGAATGGTGATGAGTGTCACGGATCATCACATTCATCATATTGAAGTGTGAATGAATATCTTAGATAGAAACAAGCATGTTTGAATAAAAAAACAGAACTAATTGCATTAATTCATCGAGACACAGCAAAGCTCCTCACCCCCAACAATGGAGCTTAGAGACTCATGCCGTCAAAGAGTACAAAGTTCAGATCTAAAAATGTCATGAGGTACAAAATAAATCTCTAAAAGTTGTTTAAATACTAAACTAGTCTCCTAGGTTTACAGAAAATGAGTAAACTGAGATAGATAGTGCAGAAATCCACTTTTAGGGCCCACTTGGTGTGTGCTGGGGCTGAGCTTTGAGCTTTTACACGTGCATAGGCTGTTTCTGGAGTTAAACGCCAGGTTGTAACCTATTTTGGGTGTTTAACACCAGAATGGAACATGGAATTGGTGTCAAATGCCAGTTTATGTCATTTATCTTCGAGCAAAGTATAAACTATTATATGTTGTTGGAAAGCCTTGGATGTCTACTTTCCAATGCAATTGAGAAAGCGCCAATTAGACTCCTGTAGCTCCAGAAAATCCATTCCGAGTGCAGGGAGGTCAGAATCCAACAATATTAGTAGTCCCTTTTTTCAGCCTGAATCAGATTTTTGCTCAGATCCTTCAATTTCAGCCAGAAAATACCTGAAATCACAGAAAAACACACAAACTCATAGTAAAGTCCAGAAATATAAATTTTGCCTAAAAACTAATAAAAATATACTAAAAACTAACTAAAACATACTAAAAACTACATGAAATTACCCCCAAAAAGCGTATAAAATATCCGCTCATCACCCCTGTGTCAAGCAAAATTTTAATAAAGAATAAGGTGGAGGAGGCATTTGAACCTGAAACTATATATCTATAGAAGCCACTTAAGATGACAAAGGAACATGAAACTCACAACCTCCACAAACCTCCCTGAACCAAAAACTCTCAACACTTGAATTTTTGATTAAAAGATATGAAGAAGAGATGAAGAAATTATGGGAAGAACAACAAACCTCCTCCAGGGAAGTACTATTAAATCAAATGTTGAATGCAAAGGAGGAAATGGAAGAACAAGAAAGTGAGGAAGTCAATCAAGAGAATTCACACTCAAGTGAAGCAGAGAAGTACATCAAGGAAGAGCTCATGGAACCAACAATTCAAAAGACTTTTGATGAAGATATTGCTCCAACAATCACATAGAACCATATCTTGATATTAAAAAAGTGAAGGCAACCAACAACAACACCAAAGAGAGGATTGTGACCCAGCTACCATTGAACATATCAAGGAAGAAGGAGGGGTCAACCACAAACAGTCCTACCCCTGATCCAGCAAGCAAGTTTGGTGTGCCACTTATTCTTTATGCAATGTATCATGCACACCCTCTTATGTTTGCAATCATAATGTTTATGTTTCCTGTGCCTTCACTGTTATTTTTCATTTTGCTTGTCTAAACACATGTACTACTAACATTTTACTTGTAAGACACTCATGATCCATCATGAACCCCATTACCACTATACCAATTGTTGCTTGAGGATGAGCAAACACTCTAAGTTGGTATAGGAAGGGGAAGAATGGGAGGAAAAGGACAACAATAGTGAATATGAACTACAAGGTGGTAACATTCCTTTCTCCTCCTACTTACTTCCAGCACTGTAAATTGCATGATTGTCTTTATCTTCTCTGTATGCATGTGTGTTATGAATAAGCATAGTTGATTACTGAATTTTAACATCTTGCTGTGACATTATGACTATCAACTTGAGTTTTGTAAGTTCAAAAGCAATAAATTATCATGATCATAAAGAAACAAGGTCACTAAAGAAGAACTTAGCATGAGCTTATAAATATGAAAGGCTAGTATGATTAATTGTTGTTCAATCGCATTAGATTTTATTTAATTGAAGTTTTCATCTAGGACATTTTATGAAATTGTTTGAAATCATGAAAACCTTGAAGAAGCAATTGCAAACTAAGGCAAGAAAGAAAAAGGGGAAAGAATAAGAAAGCTGAAAGTTCTGAGTACCAATGACAATTCATTTGTTAAGTACTTGTGGTGTTTATGTATCAAGAAAAAAGCTTGAAAACAAAACACTTAGAGTCAAGGCTAGGCTCAAGTGCAAAAGTACTCCCTCAAAGCTCAAGGCTCTGAGCATCAATGATTATAGAGTAAAGAAAAGAAACAAATGAGCTTGATGAAGTCCTCTAATTAAATGGTTGTGGTGCTTATGTATCAAGTGGTAATACTTGAAAACAAAGCATTTAGAGTCGTAGCTTTGTTATCAACTCATGGGGCAAAGCACCCAAAATGAGAAGCTAATAAGAAAATGTAAAATCTTGTTTCAAGGAAGAAATATAAGGAAAATATTTCATAAATTGAGCTAGATAGAATCATCAATCATTTACCTTTCTTTTGTGATTGTGGCATGCATAGAAAACTAGCCAACCATGAACATTGAGTTGCTATTCTTATTACCTTGGATTATCAATCTTTATTATATGATTCTTTTCTTGCTTGGGGACAAGCAAGGTTTAAGTTTGGTGTTGTCATGACATGTCATCATGTCATGTTTTTCTATGCTTTTTCATACAAGAAATTGATGATTAGTGCTTAAATATTGAATGCTTTTGTGCTCAAATGGTATATTTATTTGATCTTTTGATTTTATAAATTTTGTAGGAAATAAGTAGAAAAAGAAGCAATAAAAGCACTAAAATAAGAATCACACCCTAAGGTGGCAAAATAGTGGAAACAGACTCAAGGAGGAGCAAAGAGGATTTGCAACCCTGACCTCTTTACACTCCAACAAGAATAACTCAAGCCACAAAACTCCAAATGAGGTGATTTTAGTGGCATTGGAAAGTAGGAATCTAGAGCTTTCCAAGAATATATGGCACTATATGGTGGACATTAAATCTGAGGGAGAAAACTTACCCCGAAAGTGCAAAGATGAACATAGTATCAACCTGCAGTAAGGCCAGCTGACCTCTTCACTTTCCAAGGAGGATAACTTGAGCTCTGAAGCTCTGAATGATGCGCCCTCAAATTCATTGGAAGGTAGACATTCAGAGCTTTCCAACGATATATAATAGTATGGGAGTGAACATTAAGTTTGAGCCTCAGAAGCTGGTGCTAACTTTGGCCTCCAAACAGCGCTCACTAATTGAATGTAGCGCTCACTAAAAGAGCGCCAGCGGCCTCCAAACAGCGCAACCATGCCTTCTTCAAAGGACATAACTTGAGCTACAGATGTCCAATTGATGCGCTTCCAGTTGCATTGAAAAGCTGATATCAAAATCTATATTTGGCATGAAAATGAAGCACAAGTGATAGGCATCTTTAATGCCCAAAAAAAATACATTTGGAGTAGCGTTCACTTCCAAAGTGAGCGCCACGCTGACTAAGTAAACTTTTTCGTTTTTTTTCAAGGTGGGAGGCCATCCGTACCACTAAGCATCCCTCACTAACATAATGTAGTGCCCACTAAAGGAGCGCCAAATGAGGAAATTGGCACCAAAGGAGCAGCGCTCAGAATTAGAGCGTAGCGCTCACTCAGAGAGCGCCCAGGGAAGAAAGGCACGCACCAATTGGCGCACCAAAGGGAGTGAATGTAGCGCTCACTTTGTGCACTGAGCGCTCCACTAGAAGAGGCATCCAAGCAAATCCGGATCCACTTATTCAAGGTCAAACCAACAAAAGCCCCAAAGCAAGCAGAGCCCAATTGACATCACTCAAAGGCACACAGATCATCTAGAATAGGAATTTTGTATTTAATTGTAATTTGTTTTCAATTTCATTTTTATTTTGTAAAAGCCTAGATAAAGGCATCAGTTTCATTTCATCAAAGAAGATCTGTTAGGCTCCAATAGAGAGCAGTAGGAGTAGGAGTAGAAGTAGAATAGAGAGTTCTCTTTTATGCACTTTTATTTTCTTGCACTTTCTACATTTCATCTATATTGAATTCAGTTTATCCAATTTCAATTTCTGCAATCTTCTGCTATAATTTTATTTTCTGTAAATTTTACATTTCTGTTCATAATCCAGTCTGATTTAATCTTCCTGCAATTTAAAATTTTCAGTTCCTTGTTCTCAAGTTCTTTTCGATTGCTTGATCTATTGCTTTTTTTAATTTTCCAGCACCCAATTCCCTTTACATTTGCTGCAATTTACTTTTCTTGCTCTTTAAGCTTCTGCTAATTTACCTTCTGCAATTTACAATTCTTGCAATTTACTTTCTGTTAGTTCAATTTCACCCAATTCACCACTGTTAGCTTGACTAAACTAATCACCTCACTAAAGTTGCTTGATTCATCAATCCCTGTGAGATCGACCTCACTCTTGTGAGTTATTACTATTTGATGCGACCCGGTATACTTCCCAGTGAGTTTGTGTGAAATCGCTTTTCCCTCATCAAATTGGTGTAGGCAAAACTTAAGAATAAGCTACAACATGTAAATTTTTTTACAAGAGTTTATCTATTTATATTATAAAATTGACTTAAATCTTATTTGTGTTCCTAACGTTTAAATCGTCCTATTTGTATCCCTAACGTTTGTAAAAGTGATTCAATGTTATCCTGTCGTCAATTACACATCATGAACACTTTAGTTTGAGTTTTAAAAATCTCTTCTTGAAGTTAGAATAAAAATGTCTAGGATAGAATCGATGATCCACTCCGAAAAATATCTCATCAAAAGTTAAAACTAATTTCTACAATATTTACATAATTCACTTTTCTAGGGACATAATTGAATCTAAACACAAATAGTAGGTATAATATTAAAATTGAACACATCCAAGTGAGACCTAATTGAAAATGAATACATCCAAGTGAGAATAATTAAAAAATATAATCTGATTTGTTAGTATAATTGATAGTAGGATAACATTGAATCACTTTTATAAACGTTAGGGATACAAATAAGATGATTTAAACGTTAGGGACATAAATAGGACTTACTCCAAATGTTGGGGACAAAAACGATACTTTACTCAATTTTTATACTAAAATCCATAATATTTGTTTAATACCAATTGAATCGATTAATAGCTAAAAAATTATTGTAATTTATTATGATTTTGTTCGAATTACATTTGTTAGTATTTATTTGAAGTGTACACTATAAAAAATGTACTCAAATAATTTTGTGATCGACAAAAATATACTCCAATTTTGTCTGTGACAAAAATATCATCAAATAATGTAAAAACGCGACAAAAATATCCGTAATTAAAGATGTCTTTTTCATAAAATACTTTAGAGACTGAGTTTTTTTATTTTTTTTTTGCAAACATGATTAAAAAGATATAATATTATTCTTTTTAAAATTTCGTCATTTTTCGCTTAGTATGTATTTTTTGTGCTTTTTCTAAAGTATTATTAGTTGTTAATAAAAAAATTAAAAAATATACTTAGTGAACAATCACCAAATAAAGATATTAAAATATTTTTTTTAATCATAGGATATGTAAAATTTGTGAAATATTTTTTGACAGGGTGTAATTATTGTTGGGCATGGTCGTCGTATTTTGAAATTATTTGAGAGTAATTTCATCAATAACAAGATGTGAGTGTATTTTTGTTAGCAACGATTTTTTTTGTATATTTATTTGTAGTTTAATTTTCATTTAAAGTTAAAATTTAAAAAATTTGATATTTCAATGATTCAAAATCGATTATATTTAGACCTTATATGAACAACGTAACTCCTTTTTTATGTTACAAAATAGTTTATACATATTTATTGTTGGAAATGGTTGTCATATTTTGAAATTATTTGAGAGTGTTTTAATTGATAATAATATTTGAGTGTATTTTTATTAACGACAAAATTTTTTCAGTGTATTTTTTATAGTTTACTTTTCATTTAAAATTAAAATTTTGAAACTGTGATATTTTGGCCATTCAAAAAGGATAAAATTTAAACTTCATATGAACAACGTAACTCCTCTTTTATGTTACAAAACAGTTCATACGATCAAAATTTACCCATGATATAATTTAAATTAAAAAATAGTTTACAAAGATAGATAAAAAATCTCTTAAAATTTTTTTGACAATATTACTACTACTGTTAGAATCGAAAGAATATTATACGTCTGAAATTAGTGATTTTATTTTTAGTACTTGTTTGGACTCATTAGATCGGTCAATAAAAAATATTTTTTATTGAACAAAGATATTTTCTTGTTTTTAAGTGCGTTTAACATAATTCTAATAGAAAAAGTAAAAATATTAAAAAAATTGATAATAATAATAATAATAAAAAGAACCTTTTTTGAGTGGTTATAATTTACTTATTTTTTTAAAACATTTTTTCTCCCACTAAAGGATTTTTTTCGCATAATAAATTAGAAGAAAAGCATTTTTATTCTATTTTACCCAATCATAATTCATAAATAAATAGATCTTTTAACATGAGATCATCAAAATTAAAATCACTTTCACTCTTGTAAAAGATCTCTTGAGAAAATAACATCTGAAGAAAAGATATTTTTCGAGAATGGTACCCAAACAAGTTCGTAGTGCTTGTTTAGCTGCCATTAAATCAATAAAAAAGATTTTTTCAATGAAAAAGGATCCTTTTTTATTTTTTCGTATGCTTAGCAAATTTCTAATAGTAAAAGTAAAAGTACTAGAAAAATAAAAAATCGTCTGTAAAAAAACTGTAATTTATATCTTTTTTTATAAGATCTATTTATCTAAAAAAATGTTTTTTGCATAATAAATGAATAACAAAAATATTTTTATCTTATTTTATCCAAATATAATTGATAAATAAAAAAGTTTTTTTATATGAGATATACAAACATAAAATCACTTTTACTTTTATAAAAGATCTTTTTAAAAAATTTTCATGTAAGAAATTTTTTTTTGGGAAAAAGTCGGTACTTAAAAATACTTATACTTAAATTTATATGTTGTAATGCTTAACTGACAACAAAATGTTTAACTAATTGCGATACGGGTTAATCATACTATTTACAAAATGTGAATTACTAAAAATGTTACAAGATCTTTCATTATATCATTATAATAAGGAAACTATTTGATTTGAAGACTTATTGACCTGCTTTTATAGTTTTCAATAACCGTCATATATAATACAAAAGAAGCCCGTGGCCCACTATATTTCTTACCTGCATGTAAGATAGTGTTTGATAGATCGGGTACCGGACGGTTCGGGAGGATCTTTGAGTTGATTGGTGGGGTGTGGCCTGGGACCAGGTCGCGAGGGTGAAGCTGGAGTAGCCAACGTTTCGAGTTCTAGATGTGAAGGGGGGTGCCACCTGCAAAGACACTCTGACGCTCTTATCAGTTTAGTGTGCAGGCAAAAAAGAGATAAAGTGGTAGGTGTCGTACCTTGGGGGAGGGGTAGGACCCTCCCTATATATACTGTGTCAGAAGTAGGTCCCACAAGAGAAGACCCACCTTCCTCGATGCTTCCTTATATAGCTGTAGTGATGAGCTGCCAAGGACGCGTGTCCGGGTCGGTGGTTAAACAACTCGCACCCGACCGTTCGGGTCGGGTGGTCTACGGGTTGGGTCGGCCCGCAATCTGTTTGGGCCAGGCCGCAACAGTGCCCCCCATGCGCTAGCAATAGTCGTGAGGGCTGTTGGTGGCGTGTTGTCTCTTCTTTTGCGCGTTGTCTCGAGGTCGGCCATTCGTGGGGGGAACGTGCCTCTTGCGCGCGTCTGTTTGTTGCTAGGGTGATCATTCGTCGCTTTGTTCCTCGCGCCGAGCATTAAATGCTCATAATGTGTTAAAAAAATCCATGCGCAAAGACCATTTTGTCCTCAGTCTTTTCGCGCCTCTTGAGTGGCAGTTTTAAACCGTTTGAGTTTCTTTTTTCTTTCCCATTCTCGGTTCTCCTATCTTCATCTCTTTATCTCCCGAGTATCCCAGAGCATCATTTCTGCATCCTTGTGCGTTTCTTTCTCTTTCAGGTTTTCGCAACTATTCCAGGTAAATAACAATCCCTTCTCTTTCTGCTTTAAGGTCCTTCTTTCTTCATCATTGGTTCGTCTGCTTGCATGCTGCTTGTTTGTTTTGTATGATAAATGACCTTAGTGTTGAGTAGGTGCGTTAGGGGGGGTCACCATTCCAAGGTATTAGTTTTTAGGTTTATGCTTGGATTTTGCTTTAGCCCAACTTAATTTTAGTTACTGGATAGGCTAAATGTAGTTTTTGGACTTTTTTCGAGCTCCCAACCTCATAGAGTAACCGAGTGGTACCCCTACTATAGGTATGCCTCGCGTCGTCTCACGAGCTTCCACCTTCACCGCGGGTTACGACCCACACGCTTGGGTGGCTTCCGACTTGAGGGACTCCCCGAACCAGATGGGTGAGGAGGAGCTTACCGAGTTTCGTCAGGCCGAGTACCTGTGCGGGGGTACTGACGAGGAGGCCAACTACGACGTCTTTGTTCCTACCCCCACGAACGGCTGTACGAACTCAATTTCCACCCTGATGAGCGGATATTTTATACGCTTTTTGGGGGTAATTTCATGTAGATTTTAGTATGTTTTAGTTAGTTTTTAGTATAATTTTACTACTTTTTAGGAAAAATTCATATTTCTGGACTTTACTATGAGTTTTTGTGTTTTTTAGTAATTTCAGATATTTTCTAGCTGAAATTGAGGGAGTTGAGCAAAAATCTGATTTAGGCTGAAAAAGGACTGCTGATGCTGTTGGATTCTGACCTCTCTGCACTCAGAATGGATTTTTTGGAGCTACAGGAGTCCAATTGGCGTGCTCTCAATTGGGTTGGAAAGTAGACATTTAGGGCTTTCCAGCAATATATAATCGTCCATACTTTGCACGAAGATAGATGACGTAAACTGGCATTCAACGCCAGTTCCATGTTGCAGTCTAGCGTTCAACGCCAGAAACAGGTTGCAAGTTGGAGTTCAACGCCAGAAACAGGTTACAACTTGGCGTTCAACTCCAGAAACAGCCCAAGCACGTGAGAAACTTAAGTCTCAGCCCCAACACACACCATGTGGGCCCCAGAAGTGGATTTCTGCACTATCCATCTTAGTTTACTCATTCTCTGTAAACCTAGGTTACTAGTTTAGTATTTAAACAACTTTTAGAGACTTATTTTGTATCTCATGACATTTTTAGATCTGAATTTTATACTCTTTGACAGCATGAGTCTCTAAACTCCATTGTTGGGGGTGAGGAGCTCTGCAGCGTCTCGATGAATTAATGCAATTATTTCTGTTTTTCCATTCAAACATGCGTGTTCCTATCTAAGATGTTCATTTGCGCTTAACTATGGAGAAGGTGGTGATCCGTGACACTCATCACCTTCCTCAATCCATGAACGTGTGCCTGACAACCACCTCCGTTCTACATCAGATTGAATGAGTATCTCTTAGATTTCTTAATCAGAATCTTCGTGGTATAAGCTAGAATTGATGGCGGCATTCATGAGAATCCGGAAAGTCTAAACCTTGTCTGTGGTATTCCGAGTAGGATTCAAGGATTGAATGACTGTGACGAGCTTCAAACTCGCAATTGTTGGGTGTGATGACAAACGCAAAAGAATCAATGGATTCTATTCTGACATGATCGAGAACCAACAGATGATTAGCCATGCTGTGACAGAGCATTTAGACCATTTTCACTGAGAGGATGGGAAGTAGCCATTGACAACAGTGACACCCAACATACAGCTTGCCATGGAAGGAGCCTTGCGTGTGGGAAGAGGAGTACAAGAGAAAAGCTGAAATTCAGATGACAAAGCATCTCCAAAACTCCAACATATTCTCCATTATTTCATAATAAGTATTTATTTTATGTCCTTTTTCCTTTTTTCATTGAACTTGAAAAACACTGTTGTTGGCATCCTGACTAAGAATAATAAGATAAACATAGCTTGCTTCAAACCAACAATCTCCATGGGATTCGACCCTTACTCACGTAAGGTATTACTTGGACGACCCAGTGCACTTGCTGGTTAGTTGTGCGAGGTTGAGAACAATTGTGATTTTCAATTTCGTGCACCAAGTTTTTGGCGTCGTTGCCGGGGATTGTTTGAGTTTGAATATCTAAAGGTTTATTTTGTTGCTTAGATTAGGAATATAGTATTGATGCTATAGAGTCATTAAATTTGAGTCCTTTAATTTCTCTTCAAAATTTTTTTCAAAAATATTATTTTTCCTTATTAATTTCTAATTTTTCGTGAGTTAGTGTCTTGTTCTAAGTTTGGCGTTAATTGCATATTTTATATTTTCCTTTTAAATTTTCGAATTTGTGATCTTTGATCTTCAAGTTGTTCTTGTTTATTTTTCTTGTTTGATTTTTAGTTTTTCTTGTTCTGTGTCTTTTCTTGTTTTTCTTGTTCTTTTCCAAAGCATTAGTCTTCCAATATATAATATATATATATATATATATATATATATATATATATATATATATATATATATATATATATATACCTCTTCAAAACAAGTGTTACCTTTACTGCCCAATTGGCTAGAGCGTTGGTCTATATTCTTAGTAATTGGGTATCTTCTTTTTAAAATATTTTTCAAAAATAATTTTTCTCTGATTGAATCTTATGCCAAACTTTAATTTTGGTGTTTTATTGTTAATCTTTTTATAATTTTTGAAAATTTTATTGAAGTTTTCTAAAAATTTTAAGTTTGGTGTTCTTTCTTTTGTTCTTGTTGTTCTTGTGATTCTTCAAGGTGTTCTTGAGTCTTCCTTGTGTTTTGATGTTAAAATTTTTAAGTTTGGTGTTCCTTGGTCTTTTCCCTCCAAAATTTTCGAAAACAAGGAGTATTAGATCTAAAAATTTTAAGTCTTGTGTCTTTTTCTCTTTCATCATAAAATTCAAAATTTAAAAAAAATCTTTTCTTACTATTTTTAAGCTATATTTTCGAATTTTTTTTATAAAAATTCAGATTTCAATTTCAAAAAAATATATATTTTATAAATATTTTTAAGATTTTTTTTAAAAATATATATTTTATATCTTTTTTAAAAATATCCTAACCACTTTCTCTCTCCTCACTTTTTCGAAAATCTTCATAAAACATTTTTAAATTCTTTTTTATTTTATTTTTATTTTTATTTTTTTTTATTGTCGTCTTTAT
This sequence comes from Arachis hypogaea, assembly GCF_003086295.3. NCBI lineage: Eukaryota > Viridiplantae > Streptophyta > Magnoliopsida > Fabales > Fabaceae > Arachis > Arachis hypogaea. The sequence continues at coordinate 59,418,977 of NC_092038.1, forward strand.
TTTATTTTATCTTATTATTACTATTTCGAAATTCTTATATATAATAAAATAAATAACATAAGTTCACATCATCTCCCTTTCTCCATCATGGACTTAAGTGGTAATGAACAGTCCAGAAGGACTCTGGAGTCCTATGCTAACCCCACTACTGCTTCATATGGGAGTAGTATATGTATACCCTCCATTGGAGTTAGTAGTTTTGAGTTGAATCCTTAGCTCATTATCATGGTGCAGCAAATTTGCCAGTATTCCGGTCTTTCACAGGAAGAACCTATAGAGTTTCTGGCACAATTTTTACAAATTGCTGACACAGTACATGATAAGAAAGTAGATCAGGATGTCTACAGATTATTACTGTTTCCATTTGCTGTAAAAGACCACACTAAGAGGTGGTTAAATAACCAACCGAAGGACAACATAAAGACATGGAAACAACTGTCAGAAAAATTCCTGAATCACTATTTTCCTCCAAAATGGATGACACAGCTAAGGCTGAGCATCCAAGGCTTCAAACAAGGAGATAATGAATCCCTTTATGATGCCTGGGAGAGATATAGAGAGATGCTAAGGAAATGCCCCTCTAAAATGTTTTCAGAGTGGGTGCAGTTAGACATCTTCTATTATGGGCTTACAGAGAGAGCTCCGATTTCTCTAGACCACTCAGCTGGTGGATCTATACATATGAGAAAAACAATTGAAGAAGCTCAAGAGCTCATTGATACAGTTGCCAGAAATCAGCATCTGTACCTAAGCAGTGAACCTTCCATGAAAGAAGAGGCTAAAACAGTAACTGCTGAACTCAGTCCTGCAGAACAAGTTACTGAATTCAATCAGCAACTGGACTTTCTAACACAACAACTAGCCGAATTCAAGGAAATACTCTAAGAAACAAGAATGGCTAATATGAATATGGAAGTACAGTTAAAGCAAACAGAACAGCAACTATCAAAACAAATAACAGAAGAGTGCCAAGCAGTTCAATTAAGAAGTGGAAAAACATTAAATACCTCACTTCAAGGTAGCAGGAAGCCAAGAAAGGAGCAAACTACCCAAAATCCATCTGAGGACAGTAAGAGCCCAGAGAGGAATGATTCTGGCGCTCAAACGCCAGAAAATGGGTGGAAAGCTGGCGTTGAACGCCCAAACCATGCTCAGTCCTGGCGTTCAATGCTAGAAACAAGCAAGGAGTTGGCGTTGAATGCCCAAAGGAAGCACAGTTCTGGCGTTCAAATGCTAGAAATAGGTAAGAAGTTGGCGTCTAACGGCACTCCAGCTTCCACCCCTGGCATTCAAATGCCAGTGGGGGATCAGACACATACAAGTGCTGATAATAACCCTTCTAAAAAGGCGTCCCAACCCACATCTGTAGGCAATAAACCTGCAGCAACTAAGGTTGAGGAATACAAAGCCAAAATGCCTTATCCTCAGAAACTCCGCCAAGCGGAACAGGATAAGCAATTTGCCTGCTTTGCAGACTATCTCAGGACTCTTGAAATAAAGATTCCGTTTGCAGAGGCACTTGAGCAAATACCCTCTTATGCTAAGTTCATGAAAGAGATCTTAAGTCATAAGAAGGATTGGAGGGAAACTGAAAAAGTTTACCTCACTGAAGAATGCAGTGCAGTCATTCTGAAAAGCTTACCTGAGAAGCATAAAGATCCAGGAAGCTTTATGATACCATGCACATTAGAGGGTACTTGTACCAAGCAAGCTCTATGTGATCTTGGGGCAAGTATCAACCTAATACCTACATCTACTATCAAAAAGCTTGGGTTGACTGAAGAAGTCAAACCAACCCGAATATGTCTCCAACTTGCTGATGGATCCATTAAATACCCATCAGGCGTGATTGAAGACATGATTGTCAAGGTTGGGCCATTCACCTTTCCTATTAACTTTGTGGTGCTGGAAATGGAGGAGCACAAGAGTGCAACTCTCATTCTAGGAAGACCTTTCCTAGTAATTGGCCGAACCCTTATTGACGTCCAAAAAGGGGAAGTAACCCTGAGAGTCAATGAGGATGAGTTCAAGTTGAATGTTGTCAAAGCTGTGCAGCATCCAGACACCCCAGATGACTGCATGAGCATTGATATTATTGACTCTCTGGTAAAAGAGGTCAATATGACTGAGAGTCTCGAATCAGAGCTAGAGGACATTTTTAAAGATGTTCAGCCTGATTTGGAGGAATCAGAGAGAATAATTGAACCTCTGAAAATACCTCAGGAAGAAGAGAAACCTCCTAAACCCGAGCTCAAACCATTACCACCATCCCTGAAATATGCATTTCTGGGAGAAGGTGATACCTTCCCTGTGATCATAAGCTCTACCTTAGAGCCACAGGAAGAGGAAGTACTAATTCAAGTGCTAAGGACACACAAGATAGCTCTTGGGTGGTCCATCAGTGATCTTAAGGCATTAGCCCAGCCAGATGCATGCACAAGATCCTATTGGAGGGTGACGCCAAGCCAGTGGTTCAACCACAAAGGCGGCTGAATCCAGCCATGAAGGAGGTGGTACAGAAGGAGGTCTCTAAATTACTAGAGGTTGGGATTATTTATCCAATTTCTGATAGCCCCTGGGTAAGCCCTGTCCAAGTCGTCCCTAAGAAGGGTGGCATGACAGTGGTCCATAATGAAAAAATGAACTGGTTCCCACAAGGACAGTTACAGGGTGGCGTATGTGTATTGATTATAGAAGGCTCAATATAGCTACCAGAAAGGATCATTTTCCTTTACCGTTCATAGACCAAATTCTAGAAAGACTAGCAGGTCATGAATACTACTGCTTCCTTGATGGATATTCAGGTTATAATCAAATTGCAGTAGATCACCAGGATCAAGAGAAAACGGCATTCACATGTCCATCTGGAGTATTTGCATACAGAAGGATGCCATTTGGTCTGTGCAATGCACCTGCAACTTTTCAAAGGTGCATGCTCTCAATTTTCTCTGATATGGTGAAAAAATTTCTGGAAGTCTTCATGGATGACTTTTCAGTATTTGGAGACTCATTCAGCTCCTGTCTTGACCATCTAACACTTGTTCTAAAGAGGTGCCAAGAGACTAACCTGGTTTTAAACTGGGAGAAATGTCACTTTATGGTGACTGAAGGAATTGTCCTTGGGCACAAAATTTTGAACAAGGGAATAGAGGTGGATCAAGCTAAGGTAGAGGTAATTGAAAAATTACCACCACCTGCCAATGTTAAGGCATTCAGAAGCTTTCTGGGGCATGCAGGATTTTATAGGAGGTTTATAAAGGATTTCTCAAAAATCGCCAAACCTCTAAGTAATCTGCTAGCTGCTGACATGCCATTTATCTTTGATAAGGAATGTCTGCAGGCATTTGAGACTCTGAAAGCTAAATTGGTCACAGCACCAATCAATTCTGCACTAAACTGGACATTACCATTTGAACTGATGTGTGATGCCAGTGACCATGCCATGGTGTAGTGTTGGGACAGAGGCATGACAAGCTTCTGCACGTCATTTACTATGCCAGTCGTGTTTTAAATAATGCACAGAAGAACTACACAACCATAGAAAAAGAGCTACTTGCAGTGGTTTACGCCATTGACAAGTTCAGATCCTATTTAGTGGGATCAAACGTGATTGTGTACACTGACCATGCTGCTCTTAAATATCTACTCACAAAGCAGGATTCAAAACCCAGACTCATAAGATAGGTGTTACTTCTACAAGACTTTGATATAGAAATAAGAGACAGAAAAGGGACAGAGAATCAAGTAGCAGATCACCTGTCCCGAATAGAACCAGTAGAAGGGACGTCCCTCCCTCTTACTGAGATCTCTGAAAACTTTCCGGATGAGCAACTCTTTGCCAACCAGGAAGTGCCATGGTTTGTAGACATTGCAAACTACAAGGCAGTGAGATTCATACCCAAAGAGTACAGTAGACAGCAATAAAAAAAGTTGATCATGGATGCAAAGTACTATCTTTGGGATGAACCATATCTCTTCAAGAGATGTGCAGACAGAGTAATCCGTAGATGTGTGCCTAAAGAAGAAGCACATAAGATCCTCTGGCATTGCCATGGATCACAGTATGGAGGACATTTTGGAAGTGAGCGAACAGCGACAAGAGTCCTCCAATGTGGCTTCTACTAGCCTACTCTCTATAAAGACTCCCGAGTGTTTGTACTTAACTGTGATAGTTGCCAAAGATCTGGCAATCTACCTCACAGTTATGCCATGCCTCAACAAGGGATCTTGGAGATTGAGTTGTTTGATGTATGGGGTATTGACTTCATGGGGTATTGACTTCATGGGGCCTTTCCTGATGTGCGGAAAATAATTCGACACAAAACTCACCGGCAAGTGCACCGGTTCGCATCAAGTAATAAAACTCATAGGAGTGAGGTTGATCCCACATGGATTGAAGGATTGAGCAATTTTAACTTAGCGGTTGATTTAGTCAAGCAAATAGAAGTTGACTTGAGTGAAATTGTGTTTGACTGTAATTAAATTGCAAGAAATGTAAAGGGAGTGGGTAAATTGCAAAAAATTAAAGAGAACAAAAAGAAAAAGAGCTGAATCTTAAAGTCCAAGTAATGTAAATTACAGAAACTTAAATTGCAAGAAATGTAAATTGCAGAAACTTAAAATGCAAGAAATCTTAAATTGCTTGAATCTTAAATGGGTTAGGGATGTGGGATTGCAGAAATTAAACAAGGAAAGTAAAATTCAACAAACGGAAGAGTAGAAGATGGATTCAATTAAACTGGATCTTAAACGAAAATGAAAATAAACTTGGTGTAGCAATGAAACAAGAAAATTGAAATTGAAAAACGTAGATCTCAGGACTCAATAGACTAGATAGCCAAGTCTAGATCTCACTGCCTTCTAGATCCAATTTTAGAACACAATTGCAAGAGAATTAAAGATCCAGCAGTGAAATAAAGGAATTCAAATATCAATTTCTCAATTGCCGTAACTCAAAGCAAAGAAAGATCTCAAGGTGAGATTGAGACAGAATTTCCTCAATTCTCAACACCCAAGACTCAAGCAAGTATGCAGGAAATGAAAACAAGAAAACCCAGAGGAAGAGAATTCAATTCTCCTCCCAGAAACTAACTAAAAATGCCAAGTGAGCTCCCTCTGTGAGTACTACGAAAATTCTAAAGAAAGCTCTCAAAGGAAAAGCTCTCCAAAACTACCCAGCAAAACTAAAAGGAAAGCTCTCTAAAAATTCTCCAAAGAAAGCTCTCCCAGAAAAAGCTCTAATTCTCATCTATTTATACACACTCTTCATATGATCTTCAAGCCTTGAATTGGGCCCTTGCTCTTGATGAAATTGGGTTGACAAAAGCCTCTGTTGATTGCTCTTGGTGTTGGGAAGAAACCCACTTGTGAACCGGGCCATGAACCATTTAAGCTTGAGTCAAAGTTTGAGGCAAACTTTGACTTAAGCTTTTTTTAGCAGATTGCCCCTTTGTGCTGCCATCCACGTTTGGCTCAACGTTTGAGGTCAAACGTGAGCTCAAACATGGTTCCTTCATTGCATCTCTTTTAGCCAACGTTTGGCCCAACGTTGGAGGCAAACATTGGCGCAAACGTTGGCTTATCCAAGGCTTCAAACAGAGTGCTCTCCCTGCTAATATGGCGCCAATGTTTGACCTCAAGCTTGAGGCAAACGTTGGCGCAAGCTTTTGCTTGCTCCAGGGTTGGTTTTCCTTGCTGCTTGTGGCCAACGTTTGACCTCAAGTTTGAGGCAAACGTTGGCGCAAGCTTTTGATGGCTCCAGCATGAAATTTTGCTCTTCCTCAAGTTTGAGTTCAAGTTTGAGGCAAACTTGAGCTCAAACTTGAATTCCTCTTTTTGCTTTTTTGCTATCCTCCCTTTCTTCAACTTTCTTCAAAGCTTTTTCACCTATCATCAATCAATCAAAAGCATCAAAGCTATGCTCTAAATCATGAGATTGTTTCTCTTTCATAATACATGACAATTATAGCACAAAATCTCATGAAAATGCATCAATTTATCCATGGTTGATTGAATCAAAGGAAACATGAAATTCTACCCAACTGGCTTACTTATGGCTTAAGAAAGTGCATAAAATCTATTGAAAACAAAAGAAAAAGACTAGTGAAACTAGGCTAAGATGACCTGTCATCATTTCCCACCATCATACTCAAACACTTACATTCTGGTGGCAGTGGATTATGTATCCAAATGGGTGGAAGCTATTGCAACACCCACTAATGACACTAAGACAGTGCTAAAATTCCTCCAAAAACACATCTTCAGAAGATTTGGTACCCCTAGAGTATTAATCAGTGATGGGGGCACTCATTTCTGTAATAAACAACTTTACTCTGCTTTGGTTCGTTATGGAGTTAGCCACAGGGTAGCCACTCCATATCATCCACAGACAAATGGATAAGCAGAAGTTTCTAACAGAGAACTTAAAAGAATCCTAGAACGGACTGTGATTAACCGTAGAAGGGATTGGGCAAGAAGCTTGGATGATGCTTTGTGGGCATACAAAACAGTATTCAAGACCCCTATAGGGACCTCTCCATACCATCTTGTGTATGGAAAGGCATGTCACTTGCCAGTGGAACTGGAACATAAGGCCTACTAGGCTACCAGATTCCTAAACCTTGATGCCAAGTTAGCTGGAGAAAAACAATTGCTTCAGTTAAATGAGCTAGAGGAATTTAGACTCAATGCTTTCGAAAATGCAAAAATTTACAAGGAGAAAGCAAAAATATGGCATGATAAGAAACTGTCATCCAGAGTCTTTGAGCCAGGGCATAAAGTCTTGCTATTTAATTATAGACTCAGATTATTCCCCGGGAAATTAAAATCCCGGTGGAGAGGACCATATGTGATTACAAGTGTGTCACCATATGGATACGTAGAGCTTCAGGATAATGATTCCAACAAAAAGTTCATTGTTAATGGACAAAGAGTCAAACATTATCTTGAAAGCAATTTTGAGCAAGAATGCTCAAAATTGAGACTTGATTAAAGCTCAGTAATAGTCCAGCTAAAGACAATAAAGAAGCGCTTGCTGGGAGGCAACCCAGCCATTTACAAAGTTTATTTGTTAATTAATTGATTTTTACAGGTATATGTCAATTATCTTCAAGGTAAAATAGCAATTGTTTAAGTTCACAGAGCTATAGAAGGATTCAAAGGATAAAAACAGCAAAAAGAGGCTCACTGGTGCGAAAACACCAGTAAGAGCTGTTTTGGGCGTTCAACGCCAGAAAGAAGCATCTTCTGGGCGTTGAACGCCAGAAAGAAACACCTTCTGGGCATTGAATGCCAGAAAGAAGCACCTTCTGTGCGTTCAACGCCAGATTTACAGCGTCCTGGGCGTTCAGAAAAATGCCCAGTGACAAAGGAGTTCCTGGTGTTCAACGCCAGAAAGAAGCAACAGCTGGGCATTGAACGCCCAGGAGAAGCTGCACATGGGCGTTAAACGCCCAAAACATGCAGCGTTTGGGCGTTTAACGCCAGGATGGTGGGGAGGAGGTAAATTTGTTTTTACTTCACAATTTTTTAATTTTTTTACGTTTCAATTCATGATTTCTTGCATAAACATGTTACAAACTCTCATCCTTCAATTCCAAAAATTTTAATCCTAATTTCTAAAGTCCCTTTTTCAAAAATATCAAATGTATCTTAATCCATAAACACAAATCTTTTTCCAATCCAATCCAACTCTTTTTCAAATCTTTTTCAAAACTCATCTATCTTTTTGAATTCTTTTCAAATCCTTTTTAATTTCTTCTCATATCTTTTTCAACTCATCATATCTTTTGAATTTCGAAATTTCCTCTCCCTCTATTCCTCTCCTTTCCTTTCTTTTGCTTGAGGACAAGCAAACCTCTAAGTTTGGTGTGATTTGCCATGATCACTGAGCTAAAACTCATCAAAGATCATGGCACCTAAGGGAACAAGAAGAGCAAGGATGTGACTTGAAGGAACTGAAGCGTCAGAAATGATCTCTTGAAGGATCAAGCACCCCACAGACTAGAGGAACACCCACTTCCTAAAATAAAGGTTGTTGAGTCCTAATCTTTGCCTTAACTCTGTGATAACTGTTCTTATTATGAATTTACCTTAGAAGTTATATATTAGTAGTAGTAATTAGTATCTCTATTTTGATTTTATCTCCAATTAAGCTATAATTTGTTTTTCTGATCATCATCAAACATGAATAAAATAGTAGATTTTTAGAATAAAGAGGCAATATTTTTTTCGAGTTCTTAATAAGGAAAATTCTAATTATTTATATGTGGTGGCAATACTTTTTGTCTTCTGAATGAATGCCTGAACAGTGCATATTTTTGATATTGAATTTTATGAATGTTAAAATTGGTGGCTCCTGAAAGAATGATGAACAAGAGAAATGTTATTGATGATCTAAAAAATCATGAAATTGATTCTTGAAGCAAGAAAAAGCAGTGAAAAATAAGCTTGCAAAAAAAAAATGAAAAGTCAGTAATTTGCGAAAAAAAAGCAAAAGAGGTAGAAAAAGCCAATAGCCCTTTAAACCAAAAGTCAAGGGTGAAAAGGATCCAAGGCTTTGAGCATTAATGGATAGGAGGGCCCAAGGATATAAATCCAGACCTAAGCGGCTAAATCAAGCTGTCCCTAACCATGTGCTTGTGGCATGCAGGTGCAAGTGAAAAGCTTGAGACTGAGTGGTTAAAGTCGTGATCCAAAGCAAAAGAGTATGCTTAAGAACTCTGGACACCTCTAATTGGGGACTCTATCAAAGCTAAGTCACAATCTAAAAAGGTTCACCCAGTTATGTGTCTGTGGCATTTATGTATCCGGTAGTAATACTGGAAAACAAAGTGCTTAGGGCCACGGCCAAGACTCATAAAGTAGCTGTGTTCAAGAGTCAACATACTAAACTAGGAGAATCAATAATACTATCTGAATTCTGAGTTCCTATGGATGCCAATCATTCTGAATTTCAAAGGATAAAGTGAGATGCCAAAACTGTTTGGAAGCAAAAAGCTACTAGCCCCGCTTATCTAATTAGAATCTGAGCTTCACTTAAAACTCTGAGATATTATTGCTTCTTGATTTCTTTTTATCCTCTTTTATTTATCTAGTTGCTTGGGGACAAGCAACAGTTCAAGTTTGGTGTTGTGATGAGCGGATATTTTATACGCTTTTTGGGGGTAATTTCATGTAGATTTTAGTATGTTTTAGTTAGTTTTTAGTATAATTTTATTAGTTTTTAGGCAAAATTCATATTTCTGGACTTTACTATGAGTTTTTGTGTTTTTCTGTAATTTCAAGTATTTTCTAGCTGAAATTGAGGGAGCTGAGCAAAAATCTGATTTAGGCTGAAAAAGGACTGCTGATGCTGTTGGATTCTGACCTCCCTGCACTCGGAATGGTTTTTTTGGAGCTTCAGGAGTCCAATTGACGCGCTCTAAATTGGGTTGGAAATTAGACATCCAGGGCTTTCCAGCAATATATAATAGTTCATACTTTGTGCGAAGATAGATGACGTAAACTGTCGTTCAACACCAGTTCCATGTTGTAGTCTGGCGTTCAGCGCTAGAAACAGGTTGCAAGTTGGAGTTCAACGCCAGAAACAAGTTACAACCTGGCGTTCAACTCCAAAATCAGCCCAGGCACGTGAGAAGCTTAAGTCTCAGCCCCAGTACACACCAAGTAGGCCCCAGAAGTGGATTTCTGCACTATCCATCTTAGTTTACTCATTCTCTATAAACCTAGGTTACTAGTTTAGTATTTAAACAACTTTTAGAGACTTTTTTTGTATCTCATGACATTTTTAGATCTGAATTTTATACTCTTTGACAGCATGAGTCTCTAAACTCCATTGTTGGGGGTGAGGAGCTCTGCAGCGTCTCGATGAATTAATGCAATTATTTCTGTTTTTCCATTCAAACATGCGTGTTCCTATCTAAGATGTTCATTTGCGCTTAACTATGGAGAAGGTGGTGATCCGTGACACTCATCACCTTCTTCAATCCATGAACGTGTGCCTGATAACCACCTCTGTTCTACATCAGATTGAATGAGTATCTCTTAGATTTCTTAATCAGAATCTTCGTGGTATAAGCTAGAATTGATGGCGGCATTCATGAGAATCCGAAAAGTCTAAACCTTGTCTGTGGTATTCCGAGTAGGATTCAAGGATTGAATGACTGTGACGAGCTTCAAACTCGCAATTGTTGGGCGTGATGACAAACGCAAAAGAATCAATGGATTCTATTCCGACATGATCGAGAACCAACAGATGATTAGCCGTGCTATGACAGAGCATTTGGACCATTTTCACTGAGAGGATGGGAAGTAGCCATTGACAACGGTGATACCCAACATACAGCTTGCCATGGAAGGAGCCTTGCGTGTGGGAAGAGGAGTACAAGAGAAAAGCTGAAATTCAGATGACAAAGCATCTCCAAAACTCCAACATATTCTCCATTATTGCACAATAAGTATTTATTTTATGCCCTTTTTCCTTTTTTCATTGAACTTGAAAAACACTGTTGTTGGCATCCTAACTAAGAATAATAAGATAAACATAGCTTGCTTCAAACCAACAATCTCCGTGGGATTCGACCCTTACTCACATAAGGTATTACTTGGACGACCTAGTGCACTTGCTGGTTAGTTGTGCGAGGTTGAGAAGAATTGTGATTTTCAATTTCATGCACCACACTCCCCCGCGTTGCCAACTGGATTTGGTTTTACAAAGCCATGTTCACCCAAGTGGGGGTCCGCATCCCCTTCTCCGGTTTTCAAATGGCGCTCCTCAGTCAGATCTTTGTGGTGCCGTCGTAGCTACATCCAAATAGTTGGGCTTCGATCCGCTATTTCGTGATGGTGTGTGAGTATCTGGAGCTGCCACTGTCCGTCGATGTTTTTCTTTATTTTTTAACCTGACGAATCCTTCCAAGAAGGGGAAGGTGAGGAAGGGGTTCATGTCCTTCCGATTTGCCCAAGGTCAGAGGATCTTTGGCTTGTTTGAGGACTCTTATCACGGGTTCAAGGATAAGTATTTTAAGGTGTGTCTAGTCAAAGGTCGCCACCCCTTCTGGTTGCCGTTAGAGGAGGAACGCCTCATCCCGACGTATTGGAGTTTCGGGGCGGGGTCCAATGCTTTTATTAAGGTGACCTACAAGGGGATGTCTGCCGTGGATAAAAAAATTATCGACGTGTTGTTGGCCATTTTTGGGAAAAACCACGTGAACCCCCACCTTCTTATGGGTCACCGGGAGGTCGCCTGGAATTATATTTGTGAGTAGCTTTGTCTTGTGTTTCTTGCATTGTCGTTGCTTTGGTTGGTCACGTTGGTTAAACGACTAACTTGTTTATTTATTTGTTGCAGTGGGAATGTCTGCTAAGGTGACAGGCCTTGAGAGTGATGGGGAGAAGGCTGACGAGCAGCCGAAAGCCCCTCCCGGGAACAAGGAGGATTAGACGGTGCCCTCACCCCGTAATGTCGACATGTCGGATAAGCCTTCAGATGGGGCGCAGGTTTCTCCAGTTCAAGGGGAAGCGGCTGGTACCGGGCACTCGTCCTCTGCTCCACAGGTCAAGGAAGACGACCTGAGGGTCATCCCCACCCCCAAGAGGCAGAGGTCACTCTCCAACCCCGAAGGGGCCCTCACCGTGATAGAAAGGAACTTTGATGCTGGGACGTTCATAGACTCCCAGTTGCTTCCCGGCACGGAGAAACACTTTCATGGTACTGACCTTGCGGAGCAGGCGCGGTGGATGTATCGTACCCTCCTTCGTGGTGCAGCCATAGCTCAGACGGCAGAGTTTGAGTTGACGGGTATGCAGTCGCTACGCATGAAGCTCGAATCTGCTGCTACATCCAACAACCAATTCAAAACTCAAGTTGAAACGCTTCGGGGGTAGCTATCCGAGGCAAAGGAGAAGATTAAGACTGCCGAGGAGAAGGCCGCGTCCGCTCAAGAAAAATTGAAGACTGCTGATGCTACCGTATCCCGTTTGACCGAGCTGGATATGACTTTGGAAAGCCAGCTCCATGCCGCACAAAGTCGGGTGGTCGCTTTGGAGAAGGAACGTGACGTTGCCGTCTTGTCGGCCAAGGGCGCTCAAGTTGAGGTTCAGGGGCTGAAGAAGAAGCATAAGGAGGTCAGAGAGTAGGGAAAGAGCGTGATCTTCATGATCGAGGAGGCTCTCAAGGCTCAGGTTAAGATCGTGGCTCCCGAATTTGATACGTCGGCAATTGGGGTTTTCAAAATGATCAAGGATGGCAAGATTGTCGACATGCCCAAAAAATGAACTCTTGTACCTTATGCTCTTGTATGGATTTGTGGTTCTGTTGTAGAACTTGTGAAACTAATTTTGTTATACTTTATTAGTCGCTTGGTCGGCTTGTGATTATCGTCTTTATTCGCTTATCTGGTAGCGCTTTCGTTTTGTTTTGTTACTATTTTGTCGGTGTATGCTTGTCGCTCGTGTTTGTTTACCGTTATGTTGGTATCTTTGGTGAAGCCACGTCGTGGCTTTGCTATTGTCGCGGTCGTTTGTTATAGCGTTAATTTGGTTGGCTCCTGGGGTGATCAGTCCCGGGGCACCGTATTGTTGTCCTATTTACCATTCGTTATGAGGGACATGTGGTCGTGGGATGCATAATTGAGGAAGAGTAAATAGAAAAACTTGTTAAGTAAACATTAATCAACAGTTAAACATGTCTATAGCCATGGTAAGCGTTTAGCAATAGTAAATCATTGAGCTCGTCAAACTGCCTAGCCGGCGTGCTTGATCTAGGAATAAAATCTTTTCAAGTTACCTGCATTCCATATTCTCAGGATTTCTTTGCCGTCGAGCTTCTCCAATTTGTAGACGCCTTTGCCGAGCACTTCTTTGACCCTGTAGGGGCCTTCCCAGTTTGCCGCCAGTTTTCCTTCCCCTTAGGTGGGTAGCCCTATGTCGTTGTATCGCAAGACGAGGTCATTTTTTCTAAATTCCCTCCTGAGCACTTTGGCGTTGTAGTGCAGGCCCATTCTTTAATTCAGTGCTACTTGATGCGTGAGCATCTTTTCTATCTTTTCCTAGTAAATTTGCATCTAAATTGTTGAGTTTAATTAATAATTAATTATATTTTAGCCACTATGGATGCTGTTTTGAGTTTTAGGCAATTTTATTTATTTTAGGTATCATTTGGCAGAATTTGATGGAGTTTCTACAGCACAAGAATCAAAGGAGATGGCTGCGAGGAGCGACGCGCACGCACGCCTGATGTGTGCGCGTGAATTGGAGGTATCTATGGCGACGCGTGCGTGTGACTGACGCGTACGCGTGAATTGAAGATTTGCTCAGCGATGCGTGCGCGTGACCAACGCGTCCGCGTGAATCGCAGAAAAGACTATCTACTCCTACGCGTGACTGATGCGTACGCGTGACATGCGCCACGTGCAGAAAAACGCAAAAAAACGCTGGGAGCGATTTCTGGGCTGTTTTGGCCCAGTTTTCAGCCCAGAAAACACAGATTAGAAGCTGCAGAATGGACAAAGCAAGTGGTCCCCACCCATCAGCTGAAGATTGGTTAATTAATTCGAATTTAAATTCAAATCTTATCTTTTAGGAAAAGATATTATTTTTAGTTTTAGATAATTAGATTTTAAATTTATTAGGATTAGTTATAAATAGGAATTTAGATGCCATTAGATTGGGACACAGTACTTTTTTACCAGAACCCTTATTTTTCTTCTCTGAACCATGAGAAACTTATCCTTCATTGTTAAGGTTAGGAGCTCTGTCTATTTGTATGGATTTATTCGTTTGATCTTTCTAATTTAATCCATGTTTTGATTTATATTTTAATAATTGTCTTCGCTCTTTATTTTATGAATATGGGTGGAACGGAAGTATGACCCATGTTTTAATTGAGTTTTGTGAAACTTGGAAAAGCTCTTCACTTGAACAACAGATTGAAAATATATTATACTGAATTTCTAATTGTTTGTATTTAACGGGATACGTGACATATAATCCCTTTATGTTTGGATAATTAGGATTCTTTTGGCATATAAACTAGAAATTAATCATCACCCTCTAATTGGAATTAATTGACCAAGGAATTGGCAATTAATGAATTTTAGAGGAGACTAGGAAGGTCTAAGGAATTAGGGTCTAGTCACATAGTTTGCCATGAAATTAAATCTTGCATGATTAAAATAGTTAGTAAGAAAAATAAATCCGGAAAAATAGATAACTCTGAAACCTTAACTGCTTTCTCAATATTTTATTCCCAACTTATTTATCTGCCTGTCTTTAATATTCTGAATTTACTGTTAATACTTTTGAACTTCCAAACACTATTTTCTATTTGCCTGACTAAGCCTATCACTCAATAATTGGTGCTTGATCCATCAATCCTCGTGGGATCGACCCTTACTCACGTAAGATATTACTTGGTACGACCCGGTGCACTTGCCGGTAAGTTAGTGGTTTGTAAAATACCGCACCAAGTTTTTGGCGCCGTTGCCGGAGATTGATAGTGATTAACAACAATTAATTGTTTGATTGTTTAGATTAGGCATTTTAATTTTAATTTTATTTAAACATTATTTTATTATTTTTCAAAAAAAATTTTAAAATTTTCCTTGTTTTCTTCCTTTTCGTTCACCCCTCCCCTATCCCGTTTTTCTTTTTATTTCTTTTACTTTCATTTCTTTTTTTATTTTTTTCTTTTCGTTTTATTTCCTTTTTAATTTTTTTTCTTCTTTTCCATTCAGCATCCCCCTCCCCTGTTTCGTTTTTTGTTTCTTTTCTTTTATTAATTAGTTTTAAATAGAAAAAAAAGTAATAATAAAATATATATATATATATATAAATAAAAATAAAATAAAAATAATTTTATCTCATTACATAGGTTACCTCACTGGGAATTCTCTGTACTCTGACATAGAGATTCCCATCTTTTCTTGTTTTCTATTTGTTTATGCGCAGGAACAGAGACAAAGAACATTTCTTAGACTTTGATCCTAAACCTGAAAGGACTTTCAGGCGGTGTTTACAATAAGCAAGACTTTACAAGACTACAGAATCCACTATGGATCTGAATAATACTGATAATGCCAATGTGGCAAACCCGAATGGGAATGAACAACAAAGGAGAGTACTTAGCTCTTTCTCTGCTCCTACTGCAGATCTGTATGGAAAAAGCATCATGGTGCCTCCTATTGTTGCGAACAACTTTGAGTTGAAGCCTCAACTGGTCACCCTGGTGCAACAAAACTGCCAGTATCATGGTCTTCCCCACGAAGACCCAAATCAATTTATTTCTAGTTTTTTGCAGATTTGTGATACTGTGAAGACAAATGGAGTAAACCCAGATGTGTACAGACTGATGCTCTTCCCGTTTGCTCTGAAGGATGGAGCAAAGCTATTGCTAGATTCTCAACCCAAGGAGAGTTTAGATACTTGGAACAAGGTGGTTACTGAGTTTCTCACTAATTTTTTCCCACCAAAGAAGCTGACTAAGCTTAGGATGGAGGTTCAGACCTTCAGACAGAAGGATGGTGAAACTCTGTAAGAAGCTTGGGAGAGATACAAGCTACTAACTACGCAATGCCCTCCGGACATGTTCTCCAAATAGACTCAAGTAGATATCTTTTATGAAGGCTTGGGTGAAATGTCCAAGATGTGCTTAGACAATTCTGCAGGAGGTTCATTGCACAAGAAGAAGACACCAGAGGAGACTATTGAGCTTATTGAATTAGTTGCAAGCAACCAATATTTATACTCCTCTAACAGGACTCCTATGAATTTTGAAACCCTTCAGAAGAGAGGCATGTTGGAAGTAGAAGCTGTTAATGCTCTTCTTGCTCAGAACAAGCTGATGTCTCAGCAAATAAGTCTACTTACTCAACAGATGGGTGGCATGCAAGTCTCAGCTATCAACACCCAAAATCCACCACAGGAAGTCTCCTATAACATGGCAGGTAATTTTGTACAAAATGATAATTATGATTATGCTCAACCTTCTTTTGAACAGGTGAATTACATGGGGAGTGCTCCTAGGAATCCCAACAATGATCCATATTCTAAGACATACAATCAAGGGTGGAGGAATCACCCAAATTTTGGATGGAGGGACCAACCTCAGAGACCTCAGAACTTCAACAATAGTTCTCAGGGCGGTGTCCAGCAGAACAATGATTTGGAAGTAATATTGATAGGTTTTAGACAGGAAACCAGAGCGTCCATCAAGAACCTGGAGATTAAAATGGGTCAAATAGCCACCAGAGTTAATGAAATTGATCAGAGGACCACTAATAGCCTTCTTAGTAACACAATTCCAAATCCAAGAGAGGAATGCAAGGCTATCTCCGTTATAAGTGGACAGGTGGCAAGTATGGAAGCACAAGTTATGCATGAAACCAGAGCCTCCATTAGAAATTTAGAGGTGCTAGTGGGCCAATTGACTAAGCAATTACTTGAGAGGTCTGCAAGTACATTTCAAGGTGATACAGTGGTGAACCCAGGAGAAGATTGTAAGGTTATTCAATTGAGAAGTGGTAAAGTAGTTGGCTCTGAGACCAAGGCCAATGAAGATCTAGTTGAAAAAGAAGCTCCAGAGGAGAAGTGATGCCAGGGCATCTAGGCCAGTTTCACTGACCTTTTCTTTACTGTTTTAGGGTAGTTTCATGCATTTTCTTAGTGAATAAGGCAAGTTTTGGATGAAATTACATGTACACCTTGATTCAAGCAAGTTTTGTGAACTTTGCATAAATTCATGAGTATTTTGCTAGAATTGCATGATAAATTGATGATGCATAATCTCATGACTTTGGCTAGAGCTTTGATGCACTTTAATTGCTTGATTTCAGGGCAAAGGAAGCAAGGAAGAACCACGCTAGTATTCACGTTAACCTAGTTAACGTGAATACTAACGTGGAATGGTGAAAAGCTTGCAACGTTAATGAGAAAAGTGATCACCAATAACGCCTGCGAAGCCATCCAAAGCTCATGTTACTTGCCATGTTAACTAAGTTAACGTGGTAGTTAACGTAAAAGAAAAAGGGAACTCCAACGTTAAGAGAAAACGTGAACACTAATAACGTTTTCCTCCAACGTTAGTGGTAAAAGTGAACACCACTAACGTTGGAGAACTTGGCAATGATCCACGTTAAGAGTCACGTTTACTTAGTTAACGTGAACTCTAATGTGGAAGAGGAAAACAAAAGCCAACGTTAGTGACACTCACTTTTGTCACTAACGTTGGACCAACTAGCATTGCCTACGTTAACTTTCACGTTATGACCATTAACGTGAAAGTTAACGTGGAGTTGAGATCAAGGAGCCAACGTTAGTGACACTCACTTTTGTCACTAACGTTGAGAGATGGCATCACTACTACGTTAAGAGCCACGTTAACTTAGTTAACGTGAGTTCTAACGTAGAGAATTTGGGCATTTGGAGTGTTAGTGACAAAGGTGAGTGTCACTAACGCTCTCGAAGGTGAAACACACACACGTTAAGAGTCACGTTAGCTATACTAACATGAACTCTAACGTAGGAACAAAGGGAACTAAGCAACATTAATGGGAAAAGTGATTCCCATTAACGTTTGCGAAGGGGTATAAGCCAACGTTATTGGGAAAAGTGAGTCCCAATAACGTTGGCCAAAATTTGAGAAAGTAACGTTAGTGGTCACGTTAAGACCACTAACATTGGATTTAACGTGGATATATGAGGGTGGAACGTTAGTGGAAAAAGTGAATGCCACTAATGTTCTCGAACCCACAATGGCACTCAACGTTAAATCTTACTAAATACCCAAGCCTAATTCATATTTCTCTGCAAGTTGGGCCCACTAAAGATGAGAACTGCTTCAACTCAAGATCCAGAGCCCACATCCAAGACTTGAAGAACTCACTAGAAGATCAAGAGGAGTAGTATATATAGGAGTAGTTTTGAACTATAGGAAAGCTTGGCACTTTTGGGAACTACTCACTATAGATTTACTTTTCTGCACTTTTAGCATGGATTCTTCTTTTCTGCCATTTTTCATTTCTTGAGCTATGAACAACTAAACCCCTTTCATTGGGTTAGGGAGCTCTGTTGTAATTTGATGGATCAATGATAGTTTTCATTCTTCTTCTTCTTCTTCTTTCTTTTCTCTTGATCTTACTAGAAAGCTTCCGATCTTAATTCAATTGCTTAGTTGTCTTGAAAAAGAAACTCTCCATAATTGGATCTCCTTTGAGCCTTGGAAAAGGGATGAGGAGATCATGCTAGAAATGCTTTCTCATGTTGGACCAAATTTGGGTTTGGGCAGATATAGCGACATGTAATCCTCCCAACACTTTGATTTGGAAATACATGTGGTATAATCAGCGACCACACTTCATCTCTTTCCATGAGCAATTAAATCAAGGAATTGGGCAATTGTTCAAGTTTAGAGAGATTGGATTGCCAAGGAATTGAAATCCAATCACTTAAGATTGCCAAGGAGATCAGTGAATGCATTGATTGAGGAAGAGATGAGAATGAACTTGATCTGGAGAATGCAACATCTCCTGAACCCAATGATTACCCCATTTCTGATCTTACCCATTCTCTTTACTTTCTGCCATTTGTTTTCATGCTCATTACCCCAAATCCCCATTTAAGATTCTGCACTTTAATTTCTATTATTTACTTTCCAGTCATTTAAATTTCTGCAAGTTCTTAATCTAAATTCTGTTTAGCTCAACTAGCATATTCTTCCAACTAAAGTTGCTTGAACAATCAATCCTTGTGGGATTCGACCTCACTCTATTGTGAGTTTTACTTGACGTCAATTCGGTATACTTGCCGAAGGAAAATTTCTTGAGAGACAAGTTTTCATGCATCAAGAAGAAGGGAGAATTAGAGCACGCCCCTCTAAAGCGTGCAGACAATCCATTCCCAGACTCTCTTGACACTCATCCTAAATTGCCAAAGGCTCCTGAGTACAAGCCTAAGATGCCATATCCTCAGAGATTTCAAAATGAGACCAAAGACAAGCAGTTCTCAAAGTTCTTGGAAATCTTCAAAAAGTTACAAATCAATATTCCTTTTGCTGAGGTTTTGGAGCAAATGCCTATCTATGTCAAGTTCATGAAGGAGCTGTTGTCAAAGAAAAAGTGTTTAAAGGGTGTTGAGACAGTAATCCTGACTGAGGAATGTAGTGCTGTAATTCAGAATAACTTGCCAAGGAAGATGCCAGATCCAGGGAGCTTTCAAATTCCATGCACCATTGGGAGGACAACCTTTGAGAAAGCCCTATGTGATCTGGGGGCAAGCATAAATCTAATGCCCTTATCTGTGATGAAGAAGCTGCAAATCCAAGAGGCACAACCCACAAAGATAGCATTACAGATGGCAGATAAATCTATAAAGCTTGCATACGGATTAGTGGAGAATATCTTGGTCAAAGTGGGTAAGTTCTTCCTCCCAGCAGACTTTGTGATTCTTGACACAGAGGAGGATGAGAATGCCTCTATAATTCTAGGAAGACCATTCCTAGCCACAGGAAGAGCTCTGATTGATGTAGAAATGGGTGAATTAGTGCTTAGAGTGCATAATTAGCAACTGGTCTTTCATGTATTCAAAGATATACATTCAACAGGTGAAGAAGAGAGGTGCATGCAGGCTAAGCTTATTGATCCAACCCTTCAAAAACCCCCTGATGATACACAGCAGAATCTGCAGCTTAAACCTCCCTTGCAACAATCAATAAAATTCCTCCTGACATCAAACTTAAGTTTGGTGTTGGGAATGCATCATATACCAAGGAGGAGGTTCCTAAAAAGAAGAAAGTACCCAGAGGATGGAGAAACAAAAAGATCCCCATTGAAGGTTTCTCCCCAGGAATGAAGGTGGTGTTGACTAGCAATCTATCATGGGTTTATATAGTAATCAGAATTCTCTCTTTGGAGCATATTGAGCTACATTATGGAGACACAGGAAAGAAGTTCAAAGTAAGGGGTGAAGAGCTGAGCCCCTATGATCCTCCTCCTTAGAGGAGCTGACCGTCAAGCTAGTGACTATAAAGAAGCGCTTGTCGGGAGGCAACCTGATAATTTCATATCCTTAGCTATTTTTATTTTTCGTAGTAGTAGTTTTCTTATTTATTTAATTTTTATTAAGTTCTTCCTAATTTTCTGATCATGCAGCTATTTTAACACAGGAACCGAACACCTCAAGCTATATAAACAAAAGAAGCACACGACGCGCAAGCATCGCTGACGCGAACACGTCAATCATGTGTGTGTGAAAATTGAAATTTGACAGAGAGTGGCACTGAACCCATGCTTGGCGCACAAACATGACCGCACGTACGCGTACTCCACGCGTGCGCGTCGTTTGCACTTATCGCCATCCATGCGTGCGCGTCATTGACGCGTACATGTGACCTGCAAAATCAACGTAAAGGAGTGTTTGGGCAGAGACTTGTGCTACCTTGGGGGAAGGAAGCGTGATAGAGGCACAAATTTACTCACGCGTATGCGTCCCTGACGCGTGCACGTCATTTGCAAAAATGGTCTTCCATGCACGCGAACGCGTCATATGAAATTATTGGTTCCCAAGCCACGCGAACAGAGAGTTGTGCGTGCGCGTGGCTGGCTTCACGCGAATCGCACCATGGCACGCAGATGCGTGCCCGACGCTAAAGCGTCATAAAGAAAATGCGCGACCCACGCGTACGCGTGCTGCAGGCGTACGCGTCGCCTTCGCCGCACAACTACACTTGTTCGCCGTACAGTCTTCAACTTTCTTTCTCTCTCTCCCACTCCTAATTCTCTCTTGTTCTTTTATCCTTATATTTTTCTTTCCTCTCACTATTTGTTTTTATTTTCAGTTCTTCTTTGCTTGAGGACAAGAAAATCTTTAAGTTTGGTGTTGACGCTACGCTTATGGATTTTCTGGCACAAATGGGAGGCGAATCGTCTTCACAAAGGAGCACAACCTGAAGAATAAAACGACCGCTCGGATAACTAAGGTGGTTGAGTTCCTTTCATTTTTTATTCCTCTCATCTTTTTCTATGTTATGTTCCGATTTTCTGCTATTTTCCTTTGTTTGTTGCATGATCCTTTATTAGTTAGAATCCTAGGACTAGTTTAGTTTTCTCTTACTTGCTTTAATTTTGAAAGATGTCTCATGTATTGCCCACTGAGCTTGAAATAAAAAAAAATTTTAGAGTATGTATTGCATGAGAAATTGAGTCTAATTTTAAGAATAGTCTCATTTACTTAAAGGTGGTGGTATTTTCTGTGACTTTTGAATGGATGATATGAACAGTGCATATTTGAATTTGAATCAAGGGATGTTGATTTATAAGGAACAGGAATTTAGAGAATTATTATGACTTCTCTGAAATAAACAAAAATTTAATCCTTGAAGCAAAAGAAAACAATAATTAATAAATAAAAGCAAGGTCCAAGGCTCTGAGCATCAATGACTAGGGAGGTCAGACATGATTAAAAGCTCAAAGAGTTGTTTCCTTATTCATATGCTTGTAGTATGATTGTGTCAAGTAATCCTTGAGACAAAACACTTAGAGTCGAGACCAAGTGCATTTAACAGAGTATGCCAAAGGCTTTGAGCACCACTGTTTGGAAGTAACTAAAAGAAAAATCAGAACTCAGAGAGAGTTTCCCAGTTAAGTGCTTGTGGTGTTTTTGTGGCAAGTAACCCTTGAGACAAAATATTTAAAGTCACGGCTAGGCTCAAGGTGCAAAGTACCAAAGAAAAATAAATTAAAGTCAATTTTGCTGTGTTCAAGGATTAAACTAAAATATAAAAGATCAGAGAATTCATAATATTATCCGGATTCTAATTCCGAATCACAATGGCATCCTCCTTATTCAAAGGAGAGTGAGATGCCAAACCTATTCAGGATTACAGTTATAAACCCAACTGTAAAAAGAGATATGAGCTTAATCGAATTCTCATTCTCATGCAAATTCACATCCTAAGATTATATTAGTTTTGGTTGCTTGAGGACAAGCAACGGTTTAAGTTTGGTGTTGTGATGCGTGAGCATCTTTTCTATTTTTTCCTAGTGAATTTGCATCTAAATTGTTGAGTTTAATTAAGAATTAATTATATTTTAGCCACTATGGATGTTATTTTGAGTTTTAGGCAATTTTATTTATTTTAGGTAGCATTCGGCGGAATTTGATGGAGTTTCTACAGCACAAGAATCAAAGGAGATGGCTGCGAAGAGCGACGCGCACGCGCGCCTGACGCGTGCGCGTGAATTGGAGGTATCCATGGCGATGCGTGCGCGTGACTGACTCGTACGCGTGAATTGAATATTTGCTCAGCGACGCGTGCACGTGACCGACGCGTCCGTGTGACTCGCAGAAAAGACTATCGACGCGTACGCGTGACATGCACCACGTGCAGAAAAATGCAGAAAAATACTAGGAGCAATTTCTGGGCTGTTTTGGCCTAGTTTCTAACCCAGAAAACATAGATTAGAAGCTGCAGAATGGACAAAGCAAGTGGTCCCCACCCATCAGCTGAAGACTGGTTAATTAATTTGAATTTAAATTCAAATCTTATCTTTTAGGAAAAGATATTATTTTTAGTTTTAGATAATTAGATTTTAAATTTATTAGGATTAGTTACAAATAGGAATTTAGATGCCATCAGATTGGAACATAGTACATTTTTACCAGAACTCTTATTTTTTTTCTCTGAACCATGAGCAACTAATCCTTCATTGTTAAGATTAGGAGCTCTGTCTATTTGTATGGATTTATTCGTTTGATCTTTCTAATTTAATCCATGTTTTGATTTATATTTCAATAATTGTTTTCGCTCTTTATTTTATGAATATGGGTGGAACGGAAGTATGACCCATGTTCTAATTGAGTTCTTGTGAAACTTGGAAAAGCTCTTCACTTGAACAACAACTTGAAAATATATTATACTAAATTTCTAATTGTTTGTATTTAACGGGATACGTGACATATAATCCCCTTATGTTTGGATAATTAGGATTCTTTTGGCATATAAACTAGAAATTGATCATCACCCTCTAATTGGAATTAATTGACCAAGGAATTGGCAATTAATGAATTTTAGAGGAGACTAGGAAGGTCTAAGGAATTAGGGTCTAGTCACATAGTTTTCCATGAAATTAAATCTTGCATGATTAAAATAGTTAGTAAGAAAAATAAATCCAGAAAAATAGATAACTCTGAAACCTTAATTGCTTTCTCAATATTTTATTCCCAACTTATTTATCTGCCTGTCTTTAATATTCTGAATTTACTGTTAATGCTTTTGAACTTCCAAACACTAGTTTCTATTTTCCTAACTAAGCCTATCACTCAATAATTGGTGCTTGATCCATCAATCATCGTGGGTTCGACCCTTACTCACATAAGGTATTACTTGGTACGACCCGGTGCACTTGTCGGTAAGTTAGTGGGTTGTAAAATACCGCACCACTACTTCTGTTAAATGGGCCATCTCCCTGGCCTCATCCACCAGGTCCTTCTCTACTGCTTCTTCTACTCCCTTCAGAAGTACCCGCGGACTTGGCTCGCCGATCTTCAAGGGTATCATCGCGTCCACCCCGTACGCCAGGCGGAAGGGGGTTTCTCATGTGGAGGACTGCTTGGTTGTACGGTAAGACCAAAGGATCGAAGCGAGTTCGTCGGCCCATGCACCTTTTTTGTTATCCAGTCACTTCTTGAGGCCCAGCAAGATGACCTTATTTGCAGACTTGAGTTGCCCATTCGTCTGGGGGTGCTCTATCGAAGAGAATTTCTGTTTTATACCCAGGCCGGTGTGGAGTTCTATGAACTTTTTGTCAGTGAATTGCGTTCCGTTGTCTGAGATGACGACTTCCGGGATGCCGAATCGAGTTATCACCTGCCTCCACATGAACTTTCTACAATTGGATGAGGATATGCTGGCCAGTGGTTCGGCCTCTATCCACTTGGTGTAGTAGTCGATGGCAACTATGAGATACTTGACTTGCCCCGGACCAACTGGGAAAGGTCCCAAGAGGTCGACTCCCCATTATGCGAAAGGTCGGGAGGACGTCAGTAGACTTAGTTTGGAAGCCGGTGCTTTGTGGAAGTTAGCGTTCTCTTGACACTTGACGCATTTCCTCACGAATTCTTTGGAATCTTCCATCATCAATGGCCAGTAGTATCCATCTCGGATGAGCTTTCTCGCTAGGGCTTTGCTCTCGATATGGTGGCCGCAGCACCCCTCGTGGACTTCTCTGAGTACATAGTCCGTCTGGTCGGGATGCAGGCACTTCAATAGGGGCTGGCTGAGTCCCTTTTTAAACAGTTGTCCCTGTATGGTCGCATATTTGGCTGCCTCCCTTCTCAACGCTTTAGCTACCTTCTCAATGTCAGGGAGGCTGCCGTTTTCCAAGAAATCAATGATGGGGTCCAACCAAGAGGGGCCTAACTTTGTCAAGTGGAGGGCAACTGCTGGTTCCTTTACCATGCCTTGGATGAGAGATCGGTTGCCGACTCCCGATTTCGTGCTTGCTAGCTTAGATAGGAGGTCTGCCCGTGTGTTCCTTTCCCTTGGAACATGTTGGATCGTGACTTCCTTAAACTGCTTGCTCAACTCTCTAACCTTCTCCAAGTACTTTTGCAACAGCGAGTCTCTGACTTGGTAGCTTCCATTTACTTGTGAGGTAATGACATGTGAGTTGCTACACACCTCCAACCTCGTCGCCCCGACTTCCCGAGCTAGGGTTAGGCATCCCAAGAGGGCCTCATATTCTGCTTGGTTGTTCGACACAGGGAACTTGAACTTCGTCGATTGTTCGTATATAACCCCAACTGGGCTTTCTAAGATGATCTCGGTGCCCCCCGACGTTTGGTTGGAGGCCCCGTCTACATGGAGCCTCCACTGTACACCCGCTTCTTCGGCTGTGTCCCCTGTTACTTCAACCAGAAAATCTGTCATTGCTTGTGCCTTAATTGTGTGTTTGGGTTCATATCGTAGATCGTACTGGGAGAGCTCGATGGCCCAATTCATCATTCTTTCCGCTAAATTGGGTTTTTGGAGCACTTGACGAATTCCCTGGTCTGTTCTCACGACGATCTGGTGGCCTTGGAAGTGTTGCCTTAGTCTACGGGAAAAGGTCAAGAATGCCAGTGCTAGCTTCTCCAATTTGCTATACCTCGGTTCTGCTCCTTGTGTCGCTCTACTCATAAAGTAAATTGGCTGCTGAGCATTCCCTTCTTCCCGCACCAAAACCGCTGCAAGCGCTTCCTTCGTTATTGCCAGGTACAGGTAGAGTGGTTCTCTGACCTTGGGCTTCCTGAATACCGGGGGTGCTGCAAGGATCTCTTTGAAGTGATTGAACGCCTCCTCGCACGCAAGAGTCCATTCAAACGCTATCCCCTTTCTCATCATATTGAAGAAGAACAGGGCTTTCGCTGCCGATGCTCCGAGGAAGCGGGACAGAGCGGTGAGCCTTCTTGCCAGCCTCTGGACATCTTTGACACAGCCCGGGCTCTTCATTTGGAGTATCACTTGGCACTTTTTGGGGTTGGCTGGTGGACGAAATTGTGATCCATATTCTCTTCAAGTTGTTTGTCTTTGTATGAAATCATTATTATGGCACTGGTTGAATTCACAACTCCGTTCAACTAACCAGCAAGTGTACTGGGTCGTCCAAGTAATAAACCTTACGTGAGTAAGGGTCGAATCCACAGAGATTGTTGGTATGAAGCAAGCTATGGTCACCTTGCAAATCTC
Organism: Arachis hypogaea; assembly: GCF_003086295.3. Taxonomy (NCBI): domain Eukaryota; kingdom Viridiplantae; phylum Streptophyta; class Magnoliopsida; order Fabales; family Fabaceae; genus Arachis; species Arachis hypogaea. Next base: position 59,444,697 of record NC_092038.1, read on the forward strand.
AGTTAGGCAGATTAAAATAGTTTTATGGGTTTTTGAAAATAGAAATAATGAAAGGGATAAAGATACTTATGCAGATTCATTGGTGGGAATTTCAGATAAGCGGATGGAGATGCTGTAGAGCCCAAGCACGCCTGCTCTCCTACTCCTTCTACTCAGTCCTTCTTACTCCTTTCCATGGCAAGCTTTGTATAGGGGTTCACCATCAACTGTGGCTACTTTCATTCCTCACGGGGAAATAACCTGTGCGGCTGTCACTCGCACAGCTAACCAGTCTGGAGGCATCACCCGTGGCTGATGGCTACATCCCATCCTCGCAGTGAAAACTATGCAACGCACTCTGTCACAGTACGGCTAATCACCGGTTGGTTCCCGCTCCTACTGGAATAGAATCCCTCTTTTGCGTCTGTCACCAACGCCCAGCAGGTTAAAGTTTGAAGCACGTCACGGTCATTCATGATCGGAATCCTACTCGGAACACCACAGACAAGGTTGGACTTTCCGGATTCCCAAGATCCTACTCGGAATACCACAGACAAGGTGAGACTTTCCGGATCCTCATAAATGCCGCCATCTATCTAGCTTATACCACGAAGATTCTGTTGGGGAATCTAAGAGATACGCATTCAAGCTCTGTTGCATGTAGAACGGAAGTGGTTGTCAATCACGCGCGTTCATAATTGAGAATGATAATGAGGGTAATCTGACTCATCACATTCATCATGTTCTTGGGTACGAATGAATATCTTGGAATAAGAATAAAAGGGATTTGAATAAAAGATAATAGAATTTCATTAATACTTGAGGTACAGCAGAGCTCCACACCCTTAATCTATGGTGTGCAGAAACTCCACCGTTGAAAATACATAAGCAAAGAGTTCAGGCATGGCCGAATGGCCAGCCCTCTCTAACGTGATCAATGATCCCCTAAGATGAAGAATAAAACAAAACTGAGATCAAAGATTGTCTAATACAATAGATAAATGTCCTATATATACTAGACTAGCTACTAGGGTTTACATGAGTAAGTAATTGATGCATAAATCCACTTCCGGGGCCCACTTGGTGTATGCTTGGGCTGAGCTTGATCATTCCACGAGCTAAGGCATTTCTTGGCGTCAAACTTCAGGTTATGACGTGTTTTGGGCGTTCAACTCCGGATAATGACGTTTTTCTGGCGTTTAACTCCAGACAGCAGCATGAACTTGGCGTTTAACGCCAGGTTACGTCGTCATTCTTCGAATAAAGTATGGACTATTATATATTGCTGGAAAGCCCTGGATGTCTACTTTCCAACGCCGTTGAGAGCGCGCCAATTGGAGTTCTGTAGCTCCAGAAAATCCATTTCGAGTGCAGGGAGGTCAGATTCCAACAGCATCAGCAGTCCTTTTGTCAGCCTTCTTCAGAGTTTTGCTCAAATCCCTCAATTTCAGTCAGAATTTACCTGAAATCACAGAAAAGCACACAAACTCATAGTAAAGTCTAGAAATGTGAATTTAACATAAAAACTAATGAAAACATCCCTAAAAGTAGCTCAAACTTACTAAAAACTATATGAAAACAATGCCAAAAAGCGTATAAATTATCCGCTCATCACAACACCAAACTTAAATTGTTGCTTGTCCCCAAGCAACTGAAAATCAAATAGGATAAAAAGAAGAGAGTATACTATAAAGTCCAAAATATCAATGAATATTAATTTAATTAGATGAGCGGGACTTGTAGCTTTTTGCTTCTGAATAGTTTTGGCATCTCACTTTTTCCTTTGAAGTTTAGAGTGATTGGCTTCTCTAGGAACTTAGAATTTCAGATAGTGTTATTGACTTTCCTAGTTAGGCATGTTGATTCTTGAACACAGCTACTTTATGAGTCTTGGCTGTGGCCCTAAGCACTTTGTCTTCCAGTATTACCACCGGATACACAAATGCCACAGACACATAACTGGGTGAACCTTTTCAGATTGTGACTCAGCTTTGCTAAAGTCCCCAGTTAGTGGTGTCCAGAGCTCTTAAGCACACTCTTTTGCTTTGGATCACGACTTTAACCACTCAGTCTCAAGCTTTTCACTTGGACCTTCATGACACAAGCACATGGTTAGGGACAGCTTGATTTAGCCGCTTAGGCCTGGATTTTATTTCCTTGGGCCCTCCTATCCATTGATGCTCAAAGCCTTGGATCCTTGCTACCCTTGCCTTTTGGTTTTAAGGGCTATTGGCTTTTTCTGCTTGCTTTTTCTTTCTATTTTATATTTTTTTTTTCGCCATTTTTTTTTCTTTTTTTTTCACTGCTTTTTCTTGCTTCAAGAATCAATTCATGAATTTTTCAGTTCATCAATAACATTTCTCTTTGTTCATCATTCTTTCAAGAGCCAACAATTTTAACACTCATAAACAACAAGATCAAAAATATGCACTGTTCAAGCATTCATTCAGAAAACAAAAATTATTGCCACCACATCAATATAATTAAATTAAATTCACTAATAATTTCGAAAATTATGTACTTCTTGTTCTTTTGAATTAAAACATTTTTCTTTTAAGAGAGGTGAAAGACTAATGGATTTTATTCATAGCTTTAAGGCATGGTTTACACACTAATGATCATGAAGTAGAAACACAAAAACATAGATAAACATAACACTTAAAAACCGAAAACAGAAAGAAAATAAAGAACAAGGAATGAATCCACCTCTTAGTGGCGTCTTCTTCTTGAAGGACCAATGATGTTCTTTAACTCTTCTATGTCCCTTCCTTGCCTTTGTTGCTCCTCTCTCATAGCTCTTTGATCTTCTCTTATTTCTTGGAGAGTGAGGGCGTGTTCATGGTGTTCCACCCTTAGTTGTTCCACGTTTTGGCTCAAGTCTTCTAAGGAGGTACTGAGTTGCTCCCAATAGTTGTTGGGAGGAAAGTGCATTCCATGAGGCATTTGTTGATGAACTTCCTCATGTTCTCCTTGGGGGCCGTGAGGGACTTCCCTTGTTTGCTCCATCCTTTTCTTGGTGATGGGCTTGTCTTCTTCAATGGAGACATCTCCATCTATGATAACTCCAGCTGAATAACATAGATGGCATATGAGGTGGGGGAAGGCTAGCCGTGCCATGTATGAAGGCTTGTCAGCTATTTTGTAGAGTTCATTGGCTATGACTTCATGAACCTCTACTTCCTCTCCAATCATGATGCTATGAATCATGATTGCCCGATCCACAGTAACTTCAGATCGGTTGCTTGTAGGGATGATGGATCTTTGGATGAACTCCAGCCATCCTCTAGCTACAGGCTTGAGGTCCAGTCTTCTTAGTTGGACTGGTTTGCCTTTGGAGTCTACTCTCCATTGGGCGCCTTCCACACAAATGTCCATTAGGACTTGGTCCAACCTTTGATTGAAGTTGACCCTCCTTGTGTAGGGGCGTTCATCACCTTGCATCATGGGTAGATGAAACGCCAACCTCACATTTTCCGGACTGAAATCTAAGTATTTCCCCCGAACCATTGTGAGATAGTTCTTTGGATTCGGGTTCATACTTTGATCATGGTTCCTAGTGATCCATGCATTAGCATAGAACTCTTGAACCATCAATAATCCGACTTGTTGCATGGGGTTGGTTATGACTTCCCACCCTCTTCTTTGGATCTCATGTCGGATTTCCGGATACTCATTCTTTTTGAGTTTGAAGGGGACCTCAGGGATCACCCTCTTCTTTGCCACAACATCATAGAAGTGGTCTTGGTGGCTCTTGGAGATGAATCTCTCCTTTTCCCATGATTCGGAAGTGGAAGCTTTTGCCTTCCCTTTTCCTTTTCTTGAGGAAACTCCGGTCTTGGGTGCCATTGATGGTGAATGAAAAATAAAAAGCTAGGCTTTTTACCACACCAAACTTAAAATTTGCTCGTCCTCGAGCAAAAAGAAAAGAAGAGTAGAAGAAGAAGAAGAAGAAAATGTGATTAGAGAGGGAGAAGGGGGGTTCGGTTATGTAGAGAAGAAGGGGTTATGTTGTGTGAAAATGAAGAAGAAAAGGGAGGTATTTATAGGGAGGGGGGAGGGTTAGGTTTCGGCCAATTTGGGTGGGAATGGGTGGGAAATTGAATTTGAATGTAATGGGGGTAGGTGGGGTTTATGGGGAAGAGGAGGTTGATGTGAATGGTGCATGGGGTAATTGGGAAGAGAAATTGATGTGATTGGTGAAGGTTTTTGGGAAGGGTGACATTGAGAATGAGATTTGGATTAGGAGAGTGTGAATAGGATTAAAAGAAAAGGTAGGTGGGGATCCTGTGGGGTCCACAGGTCCTGAGGTGGGGATCCTGTGGGGTCCACAGGTCCTGAGGTGAAAAGAAATACCATTCCTTCACCCTATAGGCGTGTAAATTGCCTTCATGCACCATTCTGGCGTTCAAACGCCCATTGGTGCATGTTCTGGGCGTTAAACGCCCATGTGATGCTTGATTCTGGCGTTGAACGCCAGTTTCAAGCTTGTTTCTGGCGTTCAGCGCCAGATTGTCCTCTGCGTGCGCATCCTGGCGTTAAACGCCAGGATGTAGCTTGTTTTGGGCGTTCAGCGCCAGGAAGATGCTCTGTTCTGGCGTTGAACGCCCGCCAGATGCATCTTCTGGGCGTTGAACGCCGGCCCGCGCGTCCTCCAGGGTGAAAAATTTTTTTCTTCTGTTTTTGACTCTGTTTTTAATTTTTTTTGATTTTTTCGTGACTCCTCATGATCATGTACCTAATTAAATACAAAAATAACAAAGAAACAAAATAAAATAAAATTAGATAAATAAAATTGGGTTGCCTCCCAACAAGCGCTTCTTTAATGTCAATAGCTTGACAGTGACTCTCATGGAGCCACAGAGCAATCAAGTCAATGTTGTCTAGTCCCAACACCAAACTTAGAGTTTGGATATGGGGCTTGAACACCAAACTTAGAGTTTGGTTGTGGCTTCACAACACCAAACTTAGAGTTTGACTGTGTGGGCTCTTCTTGACCTTGAACTGAGAGAAGCTCTTCATGCTTACTCTCTTTTGTCACAGAGGGATGGCCATGTGCTTGAAACACAAGGTATTCCCCATTCAATTGAAGGACTAACTCTCCTCTATTGACATCTATCACAGCTTCTGCTGTGGCTAGGAAAGGTCTTCCTAGGATGATGCATTCATCATCTTCCTTCCTAGTATCTAGGATTAGGAAATCAGCAGGGATGTAAAAGTTTTCAACTTTTACTAGCACGTCCTCTACTATCCCATGAGCTTCTCTCATGGATTTATCTGCCAATTGTAATGAGAACAAGGCAGGTTGTACCTCAATGATTCTTAGCTTCTCCATTACAGAGAGTGGCATAAGGTTTATCCCTGACCCAAGATCACATAGAGCTTTCTCAAAGCTCATGGTGCCAATGGTGCAAGGTATTAAGAACTTGCCAGGATCTTGTTTCTTTTGAGGTAGAGTTTCCTGAATCCAAGTTTCTAATTCATTAATGAGCAAGGGAGGTTTACTTTCCAAAGTCTCATTACCAAACAGCTTGGCATTCAGTTTCATGATAGCTCCTAGATATTGAGCAACTTGCTCACTAGTCACATCTTCATCCTCTTCAGAGGATGAATAATTGTCAGAGCTCATGAATGGCAGAAGGAGATTGAATGGAATCTCTATGGTCTCTGCATGAGCCTCAGATTCCTCAGGATCCTTATTAGGAAGCTCCTTCTTGCTTGGAGGACGTCCCAGGAGTTCTTTCTCACTAGGATTTTCATCTTCCTCCTCCTTGATGCATTCGGCCATGTTGACTAAGTCAATGGCTTTGCACTCTCCTTTTGGATTCTCTTCTGTATTACTTGGGAGAATACTGGGAGGGGTTTCAATAACTTTCTTACTCAGCTGGCCTACTTGTGCCTCCAAATTTCTAATGGAGGATCTTGTTTCATTCATGAAACTGAAGGTGGCCTTTGACAGATCAGAGACTATATTAGCTAAATTAGAATTATTTTGTTCAGAATTCTCTGTCTGTTGCTGAGAAGATGATGGATATGGCTTACTATTATTCAGCCTATTGCGTCCACCATTGTTAAAACCTTGTTGAGGTTTTTGTTGATCCTTCCAGGAGAAATTTGGATGATTTCTCCATGATGGGTTATAGGTATTTCCATATGGTTCACCCAGATAATTAACCTCTGCCATGGCAGGGTTCTCAGGATCATAAGCTTCTTCAGAAGCTACCTCTCTAGTACTGTTGGATGCATGTTGCAATCCATTCAGATTTTGAGAGATCATGTTGACCTGTTGAGTCAACATTTTGTTCTGAGCCAGTATGGCATTCAGAGCATCAATTTCAAGAACTCCCTTCTTCTGAGGGACCCCATTATTCACGGAATTCCTCTCAGAGGTATACATGAACTGGTTGTTTGCAACCATGTCAATGAGTTCTTGAGCCTCTTCAGGCGTTTTTCTTCAGGTGAATAGATCCACCTGCAGAATGATCCAGTGACATTTTCGAAAATTCAGAGAGACCATAATAGAATATATCTAATAGGGTCCATTCTGAAAACATGTCAGATGGACATCTCTTGGTCAGCTGCTTGTATCTTTCCCAAGCTTCATAGAGGGATTCACCATCTTTTTGTTTGAAGGTTTGAACATCCACTCTTAGCTTGCTCAGCTTTTGAGGAGGAAAGAATTTATCCAAGAAGGCAGTGACCAGCTTATCCCAGGAGTCCAGGCTATCCTTAGGTTGTGAATCCAACCATATTCTAGCTCTGTCTCTTACAGCAAAAGGGAAAAGCATGAGTCTGTAGACTTCAGGATTAACTCCATTCGTCTTTACAGTATCACAGACTTGCAAGAATTCAGTTAAGAACTGATAAGGATCTTCAGATGGAAGTCCATAAAACTTGCAGTTTTGTTGCATCAAAGCAACTAGTTGAGGCTTAAGCTCAAAGTTATTGGCTCCAATGGCAGGAATGGAGATGCTTCTTCCATCAAATTTGGATGTTGGCTTTGTGAAGTCACCAAGCATTCTCCTTGCATTATTATTATTATTTTCGGCCATCTCTTCCTCTTGTTCGAAATTTTCTAAAAGGTTGCCTCTGGATTGTTGTAATTTAGCTTCTCTTAATTTTCTCTTCAGAGTCCTTTCAGGTTCTGGATCAACTTCAACAAGAGTGCCCTTTTCCTTGTTCCTGCTCATAAGAAAGAGAAGAAAACAAGAAAAGAAAAAGGAATCCTCTATGTCACAGTATAGAGATTCCCTCAGGTTAGTAGAAGAAGAAAGAGGTAGAAGAATGAAGAAGGATGAAGAAGAATTCGGATGAAGAGAGGTGAAGAGAAGTGTTAGTAGTTAAATAATTAAATAGAATAAGAGAAGAGAAAGAAATTTTCGAAAATAATTTTGAAAAAGAAGGATGTAATTTCGAAAATTAGAAATAAAAATAAGTTTAAAATTAAAATTTAAAACAATTAAAAAGAATTTTTGAAAAAGAGAGGGAGAATTTTCGAAAATTAGAGAAGGATAGGTAGTTAGGTGGTTTTGAAAAAGATAAGAAACAAACAAAAAGTTAGTTAATTGATTGAAAAAAGATTTGAAATTAAATTTTGAAAAAGATAAGAAGATAAGAAGTTAGATAAGATATTTTGAAATCAAATTTTGAAAAAGATAAGACAAAAGATAAAAAGATATATTTGAAAAAGATATTTGAAAAAAAAAATTAATTTTAAAAATTACTTAACTAACAAGAAACTACAAGATAAGATTCTAGAATTTAAAGATTGAACCTTTCTTAACAAGAAAGTAACAAACTTCAAATTTTTGAACCAATCACATTAATTGTTAGCTAATTTTCGAAAATTTGATAAAAAGATAAGAAAAAGATTTTGAAAATATTTTGAAAAATATTTTTGAAATTTTCGAAAATGCTAAAAAAAATGAAAAAGATATGATTTTTGAAAAAGATTTTGAAAAGATAAGATTTTTAAAATTGAAATTTTGACTTGACTTGTAAGAAACAACTAATTTTTAAAAATTTTTGACCAAGTCAACCCAAAATTTCGAAATTTTAGAGGAAAATAAGGAAAAGATATTTTTGATTTTTAAATATTGAATGAAAAACACAAAAATGACCCAAAACATGAAAATTTTGGATCAAGACACAAGATGCATGCAAGAATGCTATGAATGTCAAGATGAACACCAAGAACACTATGAAGATCATGATGAACATCAAGAACATAATTTTGAAAAATTTTTGATGCAAAGAAAACATGCAAGACACCAAACTTAGAAATCTTTAATGCATGAAAATTATGAATGCAAAAATGCACATGAAAAACAACAAAAGACACAAAACAAGAAATCATCAAGATCAAACAAGAGGACTTGTCAAGAACAACTTGAAGATCATGAAGAACACTATGAATGCATGAATTTTCGAAAACAATGCAAGAAAAATTTTAAAAGCATGCAATTGACACCAAACTTAAAAATTAACACAAGACTCAAACAAGAAACACAAAATATTTTTGATTTTTATGATTTTCTAATTTTTTTGTATTTTTATTGATTTTTTTCGAAAAACATTTTTGGAAAAACGAAAAATAAAAGAAAAATTTTGAAAAAGATTTTTGAAAAGAAAATTACCTAATCTGAGCAACAAGATGAACCGTCAGTTGTCCATACTCGAACAATCCCCGGCAACGGCGCCAAAAACTTGGTGGACGAAATTGTGATCCATATTCTCTTCAAGTTGTTTGTCTTTGTATGAAATCATTATTATGGCACTGGTTGAATTCACAACTCCGTTCAACTAACCAGCAAGTGTACTGGGTCGTCCAAGTAATAAACCTTACGTGAGTAAGGGTCGAATCCACAGAGATTGTTGGTATGAAGCAAGCTATGGTCACCTTGCAAATCTCAGTTAGGCAGATTAAAATAGTTTTATGGGTTTTTGAAAATAGGAATAATGAAAGGGATAAAGATACTTATGCAGATTCATTGGTGGGAATTTCAGATAAGCGGATGGAGATGTTGTAGAGCCCAAGCACGCCTGCTCTCCTACTCCTTCTACTCAGTCCTTCTTACTCCTTTCCATGGCAAGCTTTGTATAGGGGTTCACCATCAACTGTGGCTACTTTCATTCCTCACGGGGAAATAACCTGTGCGGCTGTCACTCGCACAGCTAACCAGTCTGGAGGCATCACCCGTGGCTGATGGCTACATCCCATCCTCGCAGTGAAAACTATGCAACGCACTCTGTCACAGTACGGCTAATCACCGGTTGGTTCCCGCTCCTACTGGAATAGAATCCCTCTTTTGCGTCTGTCACCAACGCCCAGCAGGTTAAAGTTTGAAGCACGTCACGGTCATTCATGATCGGAATCCTACTCGGAACACCACAGACAAGGTTGGACTTTCCGGATTCCCAGGATCCTACTCGGAATACCACAGACAAGGTGAGACTTTCCGGATCCTCATAAATACCGCCATCTATCTAGCTTATACCACGAAGATTCTGTTGGGGAATCTAAGAGATACGCATTCAAGCTCTGTTGCATGTAGAACGGAAGTGGTTGTCAATCACGCGCGTTCATAATTGAGAATGATAATGAGGGTAATCTGACTCATCACATTCATCATGTTCTTGGGTACGAATGAATATCTTGGAATAAGAATAAAGGGATTTGAATAAAAGATAATAGAATTTCATTAATACTTGAGGTACAGCAGAGCTCCACACCCTTAATCTATGGTGTGCAGAAACTCCACCGTTGAAAATACATAAGCAAAGAGTTCAGGCATGGCCGAATGGCCAGCCCTCTCTAACGTGATCAATGATCCCTAAGATGAAGAATAAACAAAACTGAGATCAAAGATTGTCTAATACAATAGATAAATGTCCTATATATACTAGACTAGCTACTAGGGTTTACATGAGTAAGTAATTGATGCATAAATCCACTTCCGGGGCCCACTTGGTGTATGCTTGGGCTGAGCTTGATCATTCCACGAGCTAAGGCATTTCTTGGCATCAAACTTCAGGTTATGACGTGTTTTGGGCGTTCAACTCCGGATAATGACGTTTTTCTGGCGTTTAACTCCAGACAGCAGCATGAACTTGGCGTTTAACGCCAGGTTACGTCGTCATTCTTCGAATAAAGTATGGACTATTATATATTGCTGGAAAGCCCTGGATGTCTACTTTCCAACGCCGTTGAGAGCGCGCCAATTGGAGTTCTGTAGCTCCAGAAAATCCATTTCGAGTGAAGGGAGGTCAGATTCCAACAGCATCAGCAGTCCTTTTGTCAGCCTTCTTCAGAGTTTTGCTCAAATCCCTCAATTTCAGTCAGAATTTACCTGAAATCACAGAAAAGCACACAAACTCATAGTAAAGTCCAGAAATGTGAATTTAACATAAAAACTAATGAAAACATCCCTAAAAGTAGCTCAAACTTACTAAAAACTATATGAAAACAATGCCAAAAAGTGTATAAATTATCCGCTCATCATTAGCTTCCACCCCCTTTGGGTTATCATAAATCCTAGGAACTTTTCGGCCTCCATGGCAAAGGCGCACTTGAGCGGGTTGAGCCTCATGCGGTGTTGTCGAAGGGACGCAAATACATTCCCCAGGTCGCTTAGGAGGTCATCAGGCCGAGTGGTCTTTACAAGGATGTCATCTACATAGACTTACACCGTCTTGCCTATGAGATCGCTGAATATCTTGTTCATCAGCCTCTGGTACGTGGCCGTTGCATTTTTCAGGCCAAACGGCATCACCTTGTAGCAATAGATTCCTTCCGGAGTTATGAATGCTGTTTTATCCTCGTCAGGCCGGTGCATCGGTATCTTATTGTAGCCGAAATAAGCATCCATAAAGCTAAAATACTGGTACCCCACCGCCGCATCAACAAGTGCATCTATGTTGGAAAGGGGGTAGCAGTCCTTGGGACATGCTTTGTTGAGATCGGAATAGTCCGCACACATCCTCCATCTCTCACTGTATTTTTTTACCAGAACTACATTTGACAGCCAGGTCGAGTAGTCTAGTTCTCGTATAAAACCTGCTTCCAGGAATTGAATGATATAATTGATGATGCATAATCTCATGACTTGGAACAAAGCTTTGATGCACTTTAATTGCTTGATCTCAAGACAAAGGAAGCTAGAAGGAACCACGTTAGCAGCCACGTTAATCTAATTAACGTGACCACTAACGCGGAATGGGGACAAGCTTGTAGCGTTAACGGAAAAGGTGATCACCAATAACGCCTTCGAAGCCATCATAGCCAACATTAGTTGCCATGTTAACTACATTAACGTGGTAGCTAACGTGGAGGAAAAGAGGAGCTCCAACGTTAGTGGTAAAAGTGAATGCCACTAACGTTCCACAAAGGCACAAATTAAGCCACGTTAAGAGTCACGTTAACCTAATTAACGTGAACTCTAACGGGGGATGAGGAATCAATTACCAACGTTAGTGACACTCACCTTTTTCACTAACGTTGGACTAACCCAAGAGTGCCCACGTTAGTGGTCACGTTAAGACCACTAACGTGAGAAGTAACGTGGAGCTAAGCATGATAAGCCAACGTTAGTGACACTCACCTTTGTCACTAACGTTGGAGATGGCATTCACTACCACGTTAGTGGCCACGTTAATCCAATTAACGTGAACTCTAACGTGGGAAGGAGGGGCGTTTGGAGCGTTAGTGACAAAGATAAGTGTCACTAATGCTCTCGAAGCTTAGGCATGCCTACGTTAAGAGTCACGTTACTTATACTAACGTGAACTCTAACGTAGGGAAATGGGGCAAAAGGCAACGTTATTGGAAAAGGTGAGTGCCAATAACATTTGTGAAGGACCAAGAGGCAACGTTAGTGGTCACGTTAATGCCACTAACGTTGAAGTTAACGTGGATCATTTTGGGTTGGAACGTTAATGAAAAAGGTGATCGTCACTAACGTTCTCAAACCTACATTTTCACTTAATGTTAACAACACTAACGTCCTAACTAACGTCCATGCCTAACTCACACTTTTCTGCAAACAAAGCTGAGCCCACTGAAGATTGTAATGGCTTTAACACAAGATCAAAGGCCCATATCCAAGACATGAAGAACTAACTAGAAGATCAAGAAGAGTAGTATATATAGGAGTAGTTTTAAACTAGAGAGGAGCTTAGCATTTTTGGAGAACTACACCTTGTATATTTACTTTTCTGCACTTTTAGTCACTGTAGAATGTACTCTTCTTCATCATTTTCCATTTCCAGAGCTATGAACAACTAAACTCCCTTTCATTGGATTAGGGTGCTCTGTTGTAATTTGATGGATCAATTATAGTTCTCATTCTTCATCCTCTTTCTTTTCTCTTGATTTACTAGAAAGCTTTCGATCTTAATTCAATTGGTTAGTTGTCTTGGAAAAGCAACTCTCCAAAATTGGATCTCCTCTGAGCCTTGGAAAAGGGATGAGAAGATCATGCTAGAAATGATTTCTCATGTTGGACCAAATTGGGGTTTGGGCAGATATAGTGACATGTAATCCTCTCAACACTTTGATTTGGAAATACATGTGGTATAATGAGTGACCATATTTCATCTCTTCCCATGAGCAATTAAATCAAGGAATTGGGCAATTGTTCAAGCTTAGAGAGATTGGGTTGCCAAGGAATTGGGATCCAATCATCTAAGATTGCCAAGGAGATCAATGAATGCATTGATTAAGGAAGAGATGAGAATGAACTTGATCCGGAGAATGCAACATCTCCTAAGCCCAATGAATCCCCCATTTCTGATTTTACCCATTCTCTTTACTTTCTGCCATTTATCTTTATGCTCATCTCCCCAAACTCCCATTTAAGATTCTGCAATTTATTTTCTGCAATTTACTTTCCCGCCATTTAATCTTCTGCAAATCTTAACTAAATTTCTGTTTAGCTCAACTAGCACACTCTTCCAACTAAAGTTGCTTGACCAATCAATCCCTATGGGATTCGACCTCACTCTATTGTGAGTTTTTACTTGACGACAATTCGGTATACTTGCCGAAGGGAAATTTGTTGAGAGGCAAGTTTTCGTGCATCAAGTTTATGGCGCTGTTGCCAGAGATTGATTTTGTATCGACAATAATTAAGTTGGAAGATCACTAGATTGAGCATTTTTCTTTTGTTTGTTTATTTTACCTAGTCATTTACCTTTAGTTCATTTACCTTATTCCTTTATCCCCTCTACCCTCTCTGTTTTCTTTTTCTTTGTTATTACCTATAATTCTGCTCACTAACCCACTAACTGTTCGATAATTTGCACCACTCACACTAACAGCCACTCTAATAAGAATAATCACTCCATTTTATTTCTTGTTGAGTGCTCTGTTGGTTGTATGACAGGGAGAAGAAGCGGGGCTTCAACTTCCTTTGATTCCGAACCAAAAAGGACCCTCTTTAGATTAAGGAGGGAAGCAAGAGGAAAAAGAGTTGTTGGTGCTGAGGAAGAGGAAGAGTACTTTGAAACAAACATGGAGGAGAACTTGGAAAACAACCATGAACAAGAAGCTCACAACCATGCCAGAGAAGGCCCTGTGAATCATGTTGGGCAAGAAAGAAGAGTGCTAGGCTCTTATATCAATCCAAACCCAGGAAATTGTGGAAGTAGCATCCAAAAGCCAACCATACATGCCAATAACTTTGAATTGAAACCTTAGCTCATCACCCTTATTCAGAACAATTGCTCATTTGGAGGAAGTGCCCAAGAAGACCCCAAGTTACAGCAGTCATCACTTCATTACCAGCTCAGGAAGGAGTGAATGCAGGAGAAGAAGGTGACTGGGAGCAAGCCAATTATGTGGGGAACTCACCCAGGCAGACCCATGATCCATACTCCAAAACTTACAATTCTGGTTAGAGAAACCACCCTCATTTTGGGTGGGGAAACCAACAAGACCAAGGCCAAGACCAGAGATGCCACAACCACAATCCCAACAACAATGCAACTCACTAACATCCCTCACAGAGATCCTATCAACACCCACCTAATCACCCCTCTCAACCATCTAACCTCAACCCACCATCACCAACCGAAGATAGACTTTCCAGAATTGAGACTCTACTTGAAGAGATATGTAAAGAAGTCCAAGACAATAGAGTGTTCAAGGATGAAGTGTGAGCCAATATAAAAAACCAGGGAGACACCATCAAGAGGCTGGAATCCCAAGTAGGGTATCTATCTCAACAGTTTCCTAAACCTACTGATAGTTTCCCAAGTGACACAGAGAAGAACCCAAGAGGAGAAACAAAGAAAGTAAGGTGGGAAGAATGCAAGACGATCACTATAAGTGATGAGAGGAGTGTGGAAGAAGTGCACACACAAACAGAACACTTCCAAGACAATCCAAAGGAAAAGTATGAAGGGAGAAATCAGGCACCCCATCCCACACACAGGGAGGGGCTAAGGAAAGGGGAGACCCTGAACCCATATGCACCCTTTCCCCAAAGGCTCAAAGGTGGTGTAGCAAGGAGAATGTATTCAAGGTTCCTCGATATGTTTGCATCTCTTGATGTAAATATACCATTCATTAAGGCCCTCCAGCAGATGCCCTTCTACATCAAGTACATAAAGGAGCTGCTAGCCAAAAAGAGTTCACTAAAGGGTAGGCAAACAATAATGATGAACAGGGAGTGCAGTGCTCTCATTCAAACAGAGCCACCTACAAAGAAGAAGGACCCAGGGAGTTTTCACATCCCCTATGCTATAGGAGAGACAATGATTGATAAGAGACTCTGTGACCTGGGAGCAAGCATCAACTTAATGCCTCTATCCCTCATGAAAAAGCTTCAAATCAATGAGCTAACACCCACGGACGTAATCATCAAATTGGCTGACAAAACTCAAAAACAGGCAATAGGAGTGGTTAAAAACGTGTTAGTGAAGGTTAGAAACTACTTCCTGCCAACTGACTTTGTTATCCTGGAGATGGAAGAGAATCCCATCCATCCTATCATCCTGGGGAGGCCATTCTTAGCCACAGCTAGGGAGCTTATAGATGTGGAGCGAGGAGAGCTAGTATTGAGGATACACGATGAACATCTCACCTTCAACGTATCCAAACCCTCACAAGATGCAGATCATGATAACAAAGAGCCAAAGGGAGAGCACAATAAGGAGCTGATGGAAGAGACAAGCATGGGAGCACAAGCACCACATCGAAGAACCCCTATGGTTGACAAGCAATGTGGTCAGAAGGAGCAACAGCCAAGTGTAACCCAAAAGAAGCTAGACCCACTAGAGTCATATGAGAGAAGCAACAAAACCCTCCTGAAAGGAGAAACCACAAGGAGCAATGTAACATCGAGGGACACAAGGAAAAAGGCCCCAAGGGGATGGAGGAACAAGAAGATCCCTACAAAAGATTTTTCTCCAGGAGATGTAGTGGTCTCTGCCTATATTCCACCTATCCCACCTTATCTCCCCACCATCCCATCTCAGCTGCCTCAAGTGTACACCATCAGCAAAATTTTGTCCTTAGAGAGATGTGGAGCTTCTTAACAAAGCTAATGGGGACAGACTCACTGCAAGAGGGGAAGATTTGAAGCACTACCAACCACCCTGACAAAGGTCAAACGTCAAGCTAATGATGCTAAAGAAGCGCTTCATGGGAGACAACCCATGTTTTATACCCTTTCCTTTTAATCTTTAATAGTAGTTAATAAATCAAGGTTCATAGATTCTAAATAAACTTCGACAAACACCTATAAGAATCCCTACATGCAGCATATAGTACATGATAAGTTTAGTGTTGAAGGCACACCAAAAGGGCTTGAACACACTCCATATTATGAAAGTTCTAATCGAATCTTGTTGCACCATATGATCACAAACAAGTTTGGTGTCACCAACGTTGCATGCATGGGCATTTGATTGGTCGGTTGATTTGCATTCATGAATAACATTTAATTAGTCAAAAGCAAAAACAAAAAGAAAAAAGGGGGTGGCTAGCCTCCGAAATTTTTTTTACCGCCACAATTCAAACTAATCTCTCTTTCCTTTTGTTTTGCAAGGAATTTGAAGGGAATGTTGGAAGAACTTGATGGGAAAACCAATTGAAAAGGGGGGTTCGGCCAATTCCCCCATGGAACTACACACTTGTCTTCAAGGGGAGCACATTGGAAAGTGTTGCCATGCAACATCGGGAGTAGGATAGCCTTGGAGACTGAACCAAGACCCTCATAAAAGAAGTGATCCTTGTGCCCATCCAATGCCAAACTCCAGCTGTTCACTATTAAGCCGTACCACCAATCCACACCCTTCAATTACCTATCATCTTCCTATATAAAAAGAAAAAAAGCCCCACTTTACACCTCTTCATCTTCTAATATCTGCCCATTCCATCTCTAGTTCTTTTTTCTTCCAAATTCTTCCAAAACTTTACACATCACCAATTCTGACCCATGGCATCGTCGAGCTCGAAAAGAAGAAAAGGAAAGGAGCCTATGGAGCAGCCTCCTTTTGATGAGAAGAAATTTAGAACCTTTTACCATGCATTATAATTTGGGTGGATGGCTGAGAAAGAAATCATATATGAGTTAGGCTTCCAAGTCACAAAAACTGAGTGCCTCAAAATCACAGAGAAGGTGGTAAAACGAAGATGGGAGCTCCTCACTAATCCGGTCACAAGAGTAAATGCAACTCTTGTAAGAGAGTTCTATGCAAATGCGGTCAGATATGATAAGGCAGATGAATCCTATACAAGCTTCGTAAGAGCGATGACAGTGGATTTTAGCCCCATGAATATCATGAGGGTGCTAAAGTTACGGATCATACCATTCGCAGAAGAGAGCTATCAATCAAGGATAGATAGCAGTCTCAACTATGACCAGATTGTAGGAGATATTTGCATACCACGAGCGGATTGGGTAAGAGATCCCCATAAGAAGCCCAAATTCATTAAAAGAGGGGACCTTAACCCTGAAGCAAAGGGGTGGTTCGAAATTGTAAGGAGATCCATCCTCCCAGCCGAAAACAACTCAGAGGTAAACCTTAAGAGGGCAACAATGGTGCAATGCATAATGAAGGGAGGAGAGATCAAGGTTCATGAACTCATAGCTCAAGGCATTTGGAAGTTCGTTGAAAAAAGTGATTCTGGAGGAAGGTTAGGCTACCCCAGCACCATTTTCCATCTTTGCGCAAAGGCTGGGGTGGTGTTCGAAGATGGAAACCCCGAGTGGATAAAAGTCGGCATTCCAATTACTCTTCGACGGATGCATGCCGCTACACCTCCCCTACCTCAACGAAGACTAAGAAAGAGGCTAGCCCATCAAGCTGAAGAAGGACAAAACCCAGATGAGCAAGCTCCACCCACGTTAGACATGCACCAATTACAAGAAGCTATTGACGTATTGTCTAGGCAATACATGGAGAATCAAAGGGCACAGAAGGAGCTTCAAATGCAAATAATGGACCGCCAAGAAGGATCACTCTCTAGATGGATGAATCAACAAGGGGAGTGGCAAAAACAATTGATGGAGCAGCAATTGGAACAAGGGAGACAGTGGAGTGAATCCTTCCACAACTTGAACCAAAAGCAAGATCAACAACAAGAAGCCATTCAAAAGCTAATCAACATCCAAGCACATCAGGGTGCACATATTCATGAGATGCATTGGAAACAAAGAGAACAGACAGATCTTTTCGATGAGTACAGAGCATTCTCGGAAGGAGTCTACATGAGTGAAACCGGTTACCATGTAAACACTCAAGCCAGGCTCGGATATTTAGTCGGACAACTGCCTGTATTGCACCCTCGGATCACGAGGTATAAGGACGTAAATAATGAATTAGCACGAGTGGAATGAGAAAGGGCCAAAAAGAGTCATGAATCAGTAAAAAAGGCACTGGAAGATTGGAAAATAGCCAGAATGAATCGGATGAAAGGAAGTACAAGTGGACATAAAGAGGACAAACATGGGAGAAAGCATGAGCATCCCAATGAGTAAACAATAGTGGAGTTCCCTCTTTGTTTTATCTTTTTTAAGCTTTAAATAAGGAAAATCATGTATGAAATAGAACATGTTTCCATAGTAGCTTAGGAACTTTCAATTCTGCCTTTAAAATTTCAATGTTTAGGTCTAAGTGTGTTGGTCTAGGTCCCTGGCTTTCCATTTTCATCATGCTTACATGTATACTTGTCCTTTTAAGTCAATAAAAAAATTGTTATGAAAAACAATATTGGAGTTATATTGTGAAGCAAATTCTAAATGTTTGTGGTAGGGTCATTGATTAGCTAAGTTGGTTCACCAACAAGGTGTATAGGCAACTATATGCTCCAATTCACATGCTTGAGACACACCCTATGAGACTAACCAAACAATAAGATCCCAATAAGAGAAGAGAAAGAACAATAAGAGTTTGCAAAGGAAAGAAAAACAATAAGAAATAGGGCTAGGCACCAAGGGTTTGAAAATTGAGGCATCTTTCTGTGGTGTTCCTGTGCAAGGGATATGCTTGGATGAATAAGCTCTTAGGGGTGCCTTAATTATCACCTGGTAACTTGGGTTAACTAATCCGGGATTATCAGCTGAAAGTCCACTATCAAGAACAACCTTTGCTACAGAGCATTTAATAACCTAAAGAGGTGCTCGACACTAAGGTCTCAAGAAAGAAAAAAAATAACAAACCATATGCCTGTGGTGTGTATGTATGGGGGAAAGAGACTTGAGGGAGTAAGCCCTTAGGGGTGTCTTAACACCTAGCACCTTGAACTAACTGGTTCGGGAGTGTTGGCTGAAAACTTATCATAAAGAGTCGCTCTCTCACAAAACACTTAGCCTAAAAATAATGTAATAAAACCTGGAAAGGAAGGGAGGATCAATAAATAGGAAGACTCAAAGGATGCAATCAAGTGAGTGTTCAAGGGCATGATAAAGGCCTGAAAACCAGTGAAGGAATGAACCTAAGTTGTTATGCATGAAACCCCATAAACCAGGCATTCGAACTTCTATAATAATTATTTATTTATCTTGTTCTTTCATTCATTTTTCCTATGTTTCAGTACTTGCTTAGGAACAGGCAAGCTTTATATTTGGTGTTGTGATGCTAGGGCATCTAGGCCAGTTTCACTGACCTTTTCTTTACTATTTTAGGGTAGTTTCATGCATTTTCTTAGGAAATAAGCAAGTTTTGGATGAAAATACACTTACACCTTGCTTCAAGCAATTATTGTGAACTTTACATGATTTCATGAGGATTAGTCATGAATTGAATGATATAATTGATGATGCATAATCTCATGACTTGGAACAAAGCTTTGATGCACTTTAATTGCTTGATTTCAGGACAAAGGAAGCTAGAAGGAACCACGTTAGCAGCCACGTTAATCTAATTAATGTGACCTCTAACGTGGAATGGGGACAAGCTTGTTGCGTTAATGGAAAAGGTGATCACCAATAACGCCTTCGAAGCCATCATAGCCCACGTTAGTTGCCACGTTAACTACATTAACGTGGTAGCTAACGTGGAGAAAAAGAGGAGCTCCAACGTTAGTGGTAAAAGTGAATGCCACTAACGTTCCACAAAGGCACAAATTAAGCAACGTTAAGAGTTACATTAACCTAATTAACGTGAACTCTAACGTGGGATGAGGAATCAATTACCAATGTTAGTGACACTCACCTTTGTCACTAACGTTGGACCAACTCAAGAGTGCCCATGTTAGTGGTCACATTAAGACCACTAACGTGAGAAGTAACGTGGAGCTAAGCATGATAAGCCAACGTTAGTGACACTCACCTTTGTCACTAACGATGGAGATGGCATTCACTACCACGTTAGTGGCCACATTAATCCAATTAACGTGAACTCTAACGTGGGAAGGAGGGGCGTTTGGAGCATTAGTGACAAAGGTAAATGTCACTAATGCTCCCGAAGCTTAGGCATGCCCACGTTAAGAGTCTTGTTAGTTATACTAACGTGAACTCTAATGTAGGGAAAGGGGGGTAAAAGGCAACGTTATTTGAAAAGGTGAGTGCCAATAACGTTTGTGAAAGACCAAGAGGCAACATTAGTGGTCACGTTAGTGCCACTAATGTTGAAGTTAACATGGATCATTTTGGGATGGAACGTTAATGAAAAAGGTGATCGTCACTAACGTTCTTGAACCCACATTTTCACTTAACGTTAACACCACTAGCATCCTAACTAATGTCCATGCCTAACTCACATTTTTCTGCAAACAAAGCTGAGCCCACTGAAGATTGTAACAGCTTCAACACAAGATCAAAGGCCCATATCAAAGACTTGAAGAACTAACTAGATGATCAAGAAGAGTAGTATATATAGGAGTAGTTTTGAACTAGAGAGGAGCTTAGCATTTTTGGAGAACTAAACCTTGTATATTTACTTTTCTGCACTTTTAGTCACTGTAGAATGTACTCTTCTTCATCATTTTCCATTTCCAGAGCTATGAACAACTAAACCCCCTTTCATTGGGTTAGGGAGCTCTGTTGTAATTTGATGGATTAATTATAGTTTTCATTCTTCATCCACTTTCTTTTCTCTTGATTTTCTAGAAAGCTTTCGATCTTAATTCAATTGGTTAGTTGTCTTGGAAAAGCAACTCTCCATAATTGGATCTCCTCTGAGCCTTGGAAAAGGGATGAGGAGATCTTGCTAGAAATGCTTTCTCATATTGGACCAAATTGGGGTTTGGGCGGATATAGTGACATGTAATCCTCCCAACACTTTGATTTGGAAATACATGTGGTATAATCAGTAACCATACTTCATCTCTTCCCATAAGCAATTAAATCAAGGAATCGGGTAATTGTTCAAGCTTAGAGAGATTGGGTTGCCAAGGAATTGGGATCCAATCATCTAAGATTGCCAAGGAGATCAATGAATGCATTGATTGAGGAAGAGATGAGAATGAACTTGATCCAGAGAATGCAACATCTCCTAAGCCCAATGAATCCCCCATTTCTGATCTTACCCATTCTCTTTATTTTCTGCCATTTATCTTTATGTTCATCTCCCCAAACCCCCATTTAAGATTCTGCAATTTATTTTCTACAATTTACTTTCCCGCCATTTAATCTTCTGCAAATATTAACTAAATTTCTGTTTAGCTCAACTAGCACACTCTTCCAACTAAAGTTGCTTGACCAATCAATACCTGTGGGATTTGACCTCACTTTATTGTGTGTTTTTACTTGACGATAATTCGGTATACTTGCCGAAGAGAAATTTGTTGAGAGACAAGTTTTCGTGCATCAGAACATCCCTGATGCTTCTTTAGATTTTTTCCTTAAGGAGAGGCTGGCGTTGTCGCAAGTGACTGCTGTTTCCAAATCTCCTTTTATGGATCCTACGGATCCGTCATCTGTGACAAACTTCATTACCAGTAGCTTCGTACTGATCACTGCCCCAACATCGTTAATGGTTTTCCTCCCTAGAATGATGTTGTAGGCTGTAGAGTCCCGTAGGACTACGAACTCAACCATTATCGATCTTCGCCCCTGTCCTTGTCCTACGGAGACCGGCAGGGAGATTATCCCGTACGACTTGATGAAGTGGTCGCGTAGCCCTACGACACCGTGCTGGTGAGTTGTTAGGTCGGCATCCCGTAATCCCAATACATCGAACACGTTGTGAAACATAATATTCGAGTATGCCTCCGTATCCACAAGGATCCGTTTGACAAGGCCGGTTCCGACTCTGGCCGTGATGACCATGGGGGCTTTCCAGGACCTTGTCGAACCATTGGTCTTTCGGACCGAAAGAGATGGATGGAAGCCCTTTGGAGCTTCACGTAGATGAGGAGGAGACCGCCAGGACTTTGGTGTCTTTCTTGTGTGCCTATCTCGACTTTGGAGTTGTGTTTCTTGCGGTTACTACATTTACCACAGTACGGCCGTGGTCATTGTCCATTAGCTCCTGTCATCGCTTCGCCGTCCGGGTCTTGTCTTCCTCATCGTGGTTGCGATTTTGTCTCCTAGGCTCCCTGATAAGGTGGGAGAATTTGGCTAGTTTTCCATCCCTGATTGCTTGTTCCAGTGCGTCCTTCAGGTCGAAGCAGTCCTGTGTCTTATGTCCGTAGCCCTTATGGTAATCACAGTAGAGGCTCTTGTTCCCCCCGGTTCGGTCCTTCAGAGGTCGGGACTTCGACAAGATTCCCTTCTCGGCTATCTGCTGGTAAACTTCTATGATGGGGAGGGTGAGGGAGTGTAATTGGTGAATTTTCTGACACGAGAAAATGGTCTGGGTGTCTTGCTCAGACCGCCGTCTTTGGCGTGCTCTTTTTGCATTTCTCCATTACCGTGCTGCCTGGGTTGATTGTAAGAGGGCTGCCACTTGTTGGCAACCACAACTTGACTGACTTCCTCATCGTTAATGTATTCCCTGGCTACAGTTTGGATCTTTTTCATCGTCCAGACCAGCTTCGTGGTGAGGTGCTTTCTGAAGTCCTCGTTAAGGAGCCCATTCGTTAGACAGAGACTAGCCACCAAATCAGTTAACCCCTCGATCTCCAAGCACTCACCATTGAACCGGTCTAGATACTTCTTGGTTGGGTCGCCGGTCCTCTGAGTCACACCGAGCAGATTGATCGGGTGCTTTGCCTTCACGATTCTGGTGGTGAATTGTGATAGGAAGGCACGACTAATATCTGAGAAGCCGGCCACCGAGCCCTGCGGGTGGCTTTTGAACCACCGTATCGCAGGCCCTGCCAGGGTGACTGAGAAGGCGCGGTACCTTACTTTGTCTCCTACTCCCTCCAGGTTCATCCTGGCTTTAAAGGCCGTGAAGTGCTCCTGCGGGTCTTGGGTTCCGTCATACCTCATGTCTGTTGGTTTGTCAAAGTGCTTTGGCAACCGGACCTCGAGGATATAACGATGGAATGGGGTGGTGCCCATTATCACGGGTCGCCGTGCTCCCCCAGATCTCTCTTCGCCACTTTCGCGATCTCGCCTCATGGCGCGCGCTCCCTTACCTCGGGCGTAGATGATTGTGTCACGTCATTTTCTCAGGTGTTCCTGATCTTCCCGGCTACTTTTCGATTCCGATCTTGAGGCGGGAGTGTGCCGGGAGCGACTTCGGTGGGAGATTCTTCCTCAGCTTTTGGAGACTGGGAGTAGTCGGGGTTGGGAGTTTGCTGACGATGCTCCTGATCTACTAGTTGGCGCTCTAGTTTCTGCACCCTATGGTGCAGTTCCTGCATTATACAAACTCTGTCGCTACCAGTTCCCCCGAAGGGGCGTCTTTCTTGGGCTCTCGACTGTGGCTCGGTACGTCGCAGGGGGGACCTCAGCCGCCCCCGTGGAGAGGCGACGGAGGCTGCCCCCTCAAGGCCCGCCGCGCGGCCATGGTTTCCTAGACCTTGCACGATGTCCATTTAGGCAGTCCCCACAAACGGCGCCAATGTTCGATAGGTCGGGTACCAGATGGTTTGGGAGGATCCTTGAGTTGATAGGTGGGGTGTGGCCTGGGACCAGGTCGCAAGGGTGAAGCATGAGTAGCCAACGTTCCGAGCTCTGGATGTGAAGGGTGGGTGCCACCTGCAAAGACACTCCCACGCTCTTGTTAGTTTAGTGTGTAGGCGAAAAATGGATAAAGTGGTAGGTGTCGTACCTTGGGGGAGGGGTAGGACCCTCCCTATATATACTATGTCAGAAGTGGGTCCCTCAAAAGAAGGCCCACCTTCCTCGAATCTTCCTTATATAGCTGTAGTGATGAGCTGCCAAGGACGCGTGTCCGGGTCGGTGGTTAAGCAGCTCGCAACCGACCGTTCGAGTCGGGTGGTCTATGGGTCGGGTCGGCCCGCAATCTATTTGGGCCAGGCCGCAACACATAGAAAAGTGAAAAACACAATGGCCAGCTTTTCTATGTTATACATAAACATCACTCATAAAGTAACGGAATTCTTGTGCTCAGTAGGCCACCCCTCACCGATGACCACTAATAAAACTAACATCACCTCAATAGAGAAACACATCTCCCTATCACTTATATCGCTAAAAAATCCTTTGTACTCCCTCTTTCAGCATACTTCCTACTTAAAGTAGCACCTATCCTAACTCCACAAGAATCATGCAGCCTGAAGAAAGTGGAGGATACTTCTGCGTGTTCAAGGGATGGGTGCCAGGTATATACACCACTGTGGAGGAGGTTCAAGAGCAGATGGACGACTATGATGATAACTGCTGGAAGCACTATAAAACACTGAAGGAAGCACACGAGTAGGGGAATTACTTCGGTGGAGGAAAACATATTGAAGGACAACGACGGATCCAGGAAGGAAGAGCACCAATGAGGATTCAACCTGCTATCCATCAGGAGAATGAGTGGATGGCTATCCGTATATTGAAATTGCACTACAAGCAGCACCGTGAGACCATGTTCGAGAATTTCGAAGGTAAGGCAATCATAATAATTATTTACAACGCGGTTTTGTTACCACATGCTCGCCTATTTTGAGTTGTAGGTGATCATTTTGTTCTAGACCTGCCATCCTCTCCCCTCATTAGCCCAAGCTTGCAAGATTGGCTACTAAAATTATGCAAACAGCTAAGTATCCCAGACCCCATATACCGAAGCGTTGTTGGGTTCGCGGGAGATGCTCGCCGATGTTATCGCTATCTAGTTGCCTTGGTTCCACCTGAATTTGCAACCGCTAGCATCCTCTGTAGCCGAATCTCTTTCGATCCCGCAATTGCCCATGAGGATGTTTCCCGGGTCGGCCTTGACACGCTTTCTTGGTTGCTGGGAAGACCAATTTATGACTACAACTTTGAAGTAGCTAAAGTGGAAGGATAGGTTCACAGAGCTTGCAGCAGATCTAGAAACGATAAAAGCCAAACTCGACTACTTGAACTATGCAAAAAACCAACTGGAGGACACACTTAACAGTGTCGGTAGAGCTCATCATCCAAGGGGTGTGATGCCAAGGCATCTTGGCCAGTTTCACTGACATTTTCTTTACTATTTTTGGGTAGTTTCATGCATTTTCTTAGTAAATAGGCAAGTTTTGGATGAAAATACACTTACACTTTGATTCAAGCAATTATTGTGAACTTTACATGATTTCATAAGGATTAGGCAGGAATTGTATGATAAAATTGATGCTGCATAATCTCATGATTTGGAACAGAGCTTTGATGCACCTTAATTGCTTGATTTCGGGACAAAGGAAGCAAGAAGGAACCACGTTAGCAACCACGTTAATCTAATTAACATGACCACTACCGTGGAATGGGATAAGCCTGTAGCGTTAATGGAAAAAATGATCACTAATAACGCCTTCGAAGCCATCATAGCCCACGTTAATTGCCACGTTAACTACATTAACGTGGTAGCTAACGTAGAGGAGGAAGAGGAGCTCCAACGTTAGTGGTAAAAGTGGTTGCCACTAACGTTCCACAAAAGAACAATGAAGCCATGTTAAGAGTCACATTAATCCAATTAACGTGAACTCTAACATGGGATGAAGAACCAATCACCAACATTAGTGACACTCACCTTTGTCACTAACATTGTACCAACCCAAGAGTGCTCACGTTAGTGGTCACGTTAAGACCACTAACGTGAGAGATAACATGGAGCTAAGCATGATAAGCCAACGTTAGTGGTGCACGAAATTGTGATCATCAACAATGGCACCAAAAACTTGGTAGCGCTCTCAAACGTGAATAACACTTAGTCACAACTCCACACAACTAACCAGCAAGTGCACTGGGTCGTCCAAGTAATACCTTACGTGAGTAAGGGTCGATCCCACGGAGATTGTTGGTATGAAGCAAGCTATGGTCATCTTGTAAATCTCAATTAGGTGGATAGTAAATGTTATGGAGTTTTTGAATAATAATAATAAATAAACAGAAAATAAAGATAGAGTTACTCATGTAATTCAATGGTGGGAATTTCAGATAAGTGTATGGAGATGCTTGTCCCTGTTGGATCTCTGTTTTCCTACTGCCTTCCTTCAATCCTTCTTATTCCTTTCCATGGCAAGCTGTATGTAGGGCATCACTGTTGTCAATGGTTACATCCCATCTTCTCAGTGAAAAAGGTCCAAATGCTCTGTCATGGCACGGCTAATCATCCGTCAGTTTTCGATCATGTTGGAATAAAATCCCTTGATTCTTTTGCGTTTGTCATCACGCCCAACAATCGCGAGTTTGAAGCTCGTCACAGTCATTCAATCCCTGAATCCTACTCGGAATACCACAGACAAGGTTTAGACTTTCCGGATTCTCATGAATGCCGCCATCAATCTAGCTTATACCACGAAGATTCTGATTAAGGAATCCAAGAGATATGCGCCCGGTCTAAAGTAGAACGGAAGTGGTTGTTAGTCACGCGTTCATAGGTGAGAATGATGATGAGTGTCACGGATCATCACATTCATCATGTTGAAGTGCAACGAATATCTTAGAACAGGAATAACTGAATTGAATAGAAAATAGTAGTAATTGCATTAACACTTGAGGTACAGCAGAGCTCGACACCCTTAATCTATGGTGTGTAGAAACTCCACCATTGAAAATACATAAGTGATGAAGGTTCAGGCATGGCCGAATGGCCAGCCCACTAAACGTAATCAAAAGACCGAATGGTCAAAAGACTATATTGTCAAAAGACTCTGAATACAATAGTAAAATGTGCTATTTATACTAAACTAGCTACTAGGGTTTACAAAAGTAAGTATTGATGCAGAAATCCACTTCTGGGGCCCACTTGGTGTGTGCTTGGGCTGAGCTTGAGCTTTACACATGCAGAGGCTTCTTTTGGAGTTGAACGCCAAGTTGTAATGTGTTTTTGGCGTTCAATTCTGGTTCGTAACGTGTTTCTAGCGTTTGACTCCAGATGCAGCATGGAACTGGCGTTGAGCGCCAGTTAACGTCATCTAATCACGAATAAAGTATGAACTATTATATATTTCTGGAAAGTTCTGGATGTCTACTTTCCAACGCCGTTGAGAGCGTGCTATTTAGAGTTCTGTAGCTGCAGAAAATTCATTTCGAGTGCAGGGAGGTCAAACTTCAACAGCATCAGCAGTCCTTTGTTAGCCTCCTTATCAGAGTTTTGCTCAGGTCCCTCAATTTCAGCCAGAAATTAACTGAAATCATAGAAAAACACAAAAACTCATAGTAAAGTCCAGAAATGTGAATTTAGCATAAAAACTAATGAAAACATCGCTAAAAGTAACTATATCCTATTAAAAAGTACCTAAAAACAATGCCAAAAAGCGTATAAATTATCCGCTCATCAGTTAGTCTAATTAACGTTAACTCTAACATGGGAGGGAGGGGCGTTTGGAGCATTAGTGACAAAGGTGAGTATCACTAATGCTCTCGAAGCTTAGGCATGCCCACGTTAAAAGTCACGTTAGTTTTACTAATGTGAACTCTAACGTAGGGAAAGGGGGCACTGGTGCACAAAATTGTGATCTCAATGGCGGGAACAACTTGGTACGCACAATTGTAATATCACTCTTTTTCACAACTTCGCACAACTAACCAGCAAGTGCACTGGGTCGTCCAAGTAATAAACCTTACGTGAGTAAGGGTCGATCCCACGGAGATTGTCGGTATGAAGCAAGCTATGGTCATCTTGTAAATCTCAGTCAAGCGGATTCAAATGGTTATAATGGTTTTTGAATATAAAGATAAATAAAGCATAAAATAAAGATAGAGATACTTATGTAATTCATTGGTGGGAATTCCAGATATGCGCATGAAGATACTGTGTTCCTTCTGCATCTCTGCTTTCCTGCTGCTTTCATCCAATCATTCTTACTCCTTTCTATGGCAAGCTGTATGTTGGGTTTCATCGTTGTCAATGTCTACCTCCCGTCCTCTCAGTGAAAATGATCCAAATGCGCTGTCACAACATGGCTAATCATCTGTCAGTTCTCGATCATGTTGGAATAGAATCCAGCGATTCTTTTGCGTCTGTCACTACGCCCAACACTCGTGAGTTTGAAGCTCGTCACAGTCATTCCATCTCAGATCCTACTCGGAATACCACAGATAAGGTTTAGACTTTTCGGATCTTAGGAATGGCCGCCAATAATTCTAGCTTATACCACGAAGACTCCGATCTTTCGGAATGGAGGCTAAGAGATACGCGCTCGATCTAAGGTAGAACGGAAGTGGTTGTCAGGCACGCGTTCATAGGTGAGAATGATGATGAGTGTCACGGATCATCACATTCATCATGTTGAAGTGCAGCGAATATCTTAGAATAAGAATAAGTTGAATTGAATAGAAGAACAATAGTAATTACATTAATACTCGAGGAACAGCAGAGCTCCACACCTTAATCTATGGTGTGTAGAAACTCCACCGTTGAAAATACATAAGAATAAGGTCTAGGCATGGCCTAATGGCCAGCCTCCCCAAATGACATATGAATTCAAAAATAGGGAAAAAAGACCCGGTCAAAAGACAGACCCTTAGTACAATAGTAAAAAGTTATATTTATACTAAACTAGTTACTAGGGTTTACAGAAAAAGTCTAAGTATAGAAATCCACTTCCGGGGCCCACTTTGTTGTGTGCTTGGGCTGAGCTTGAGCTTTACACGTGCAGAGGCTTTTATTGGGGTAAAACACCAAGTTATAACGTGTTTTTGGCGTTTAACTCTGGTTTGTGACGTGTTTCTGGCGTTTTACTCTAGAATGCAGCATGGAGCTGGCGTTGAACGCCAGTTTGCATCATCTAAACTTGAATAAAGTATGGACTATTATATATTTCTCAAAAGCCCTCAATGTTTACTTTCCAACGAAATTAAGAGCGTGCCATTTGGAGTTGTTTAGCTCCAGAAAATCCATTTCGAGTGCAGGGAGGTCAGAATCCTACAGCATCTGTAGTCCTTTTTGAGCCTCCTATCAGATTTTTGCTCAGGTCTCTCAATTTCAGCCAGAAAATACCTGAAATCACAGAAAAATACACAAACTCATAGTAAAGTCCAGAAATTCAAATTTTGTATAAAAACTAATAAAAACATCTCTAAAAGTAGCTAGATCTTACTAAAAACTACCTAAAAATAATGCCAAAAAGCGTATAAATTATCCGCTCATCACAACACCAAACTTAAATTGTTGCTTGTCCCCAAGCAACTGAAAATCAAATAGGATAAAAAGAAGAGAATATACTATAAATCTCAAAATATCAATGAATAATAGTTCTAATTAAATGAGCGGGACTTGTAGCTTTTTGCTTCTGAATAGTTTTGGCATCTCACTTTATCCCACTTTATCCTTAGAAGTTTAAAATGATTGGCATCTACAGGAACTCAGAGTTTAGATAGTGTTGTTAATTCTCCTAGTTAAGTATGTTGATTCTTGAACACAGCTACTTTTATGAGTCTTGGCCGTGGCCCTAAGCACTTTGTTTTCCGGTATTACCACCGGATACATAAATGCCACAAACACATGACTGGGTGAACCTTTTCAGATTGTGACTCAGCTTTGCTAAAGTCCCCAGTTAGAGGTGTCCAGAGCTCTTAAGCACACTCTTTTTGCTTTGGATCATGACTTTAACCATTCAATCTCAAGCTTTTCACTTGGACCTGCATGCCACAAGCACATGGTTAGGGACATCTTGATTTAGCCGCTTAGGCCTGGATTTTATTTCCTTGGGCCCTCCTATCCATTGATGCTCAAAGCCTTGGATCCTTTTTACCCTTGCCTTATGGTTTTAAGGGCTATTGGCTTTTTCTGCTTGCTTTTTCTTTTTCTTTCTATTATTTTTTTCGCAAGCTTTATTCTTCACTGCTTTTTCTTGCTTCAAGAATCAATTTCATGATTTTCAGATTATCAATAGCATTTTTCTTTGTTTATCATTCTTTCAAGAGCCAACAATTTTAACACTCATAAACGAAAAGATAAAAAATATGCACTGTTCAAGCATTCATTCAGAAAACAAAAAGTATTGTCACCACATCAATATAATTAAACTAAATTCAAGGATAAAGTCGAAACTCATGTACTTCTTGTTCTTTTGTATTAAAAACATGTTTCATTTAAGAAAGGTGAAGGATTCATGGAATTATTCATAGCTTTAAGACATAGTTACTATATACTAATGATCATGTAATAAAGACACAAACATAGATAACATAAAGCTTAAAAATCAAAAAACAGAGAATTAAGAACAAGGAATGAGTCCACCTTAGTGATGGTGGTGCTTTCTTCTTGAAGAACCAATGATGTCCTTGAGCTCTTCTATGTCTCTTCCTTGCCTTTATTGCTCCTCCCTCATTGCTCTTTGATCTTCTCTAATTTCATCGAGAATGATAGAGTGTTCTTGATGTTCCACCCTTAATTGATCCATATTGTAACTCAAGTCTTCTAGAGAAGTGTTGAGTTGTTCCCAATAGTTGTTGGGAGGAAAGTGCATCCCTTGAGGCATCTCCGGGATTCCTTGGTGATGAGCTTCCTCATGCGTCTCTTGGGATCCATGAGTGGGCTCTCTTGTTTGCTCCATCCTTTTTTTAGTGATGGGCTTGTCCTCTTCAATGGGGATGTCTCCTTCTATGATAACTCCAGCTGAGTAACATACATGGCAAATAAGATGAGGAAAAGCTAGCCTTGCAATGGTGGAGGACTTTTCGGCTATTTTGTATAATTCAAGGGAGATGACTTCATGAACTTCTACTTCATCTCCATTCATGATGCTATGAATCATGATGGCCTGATCCACAGTAACTTCGGATCGATTGCTAGTGGGGATGATGGAGCGTTGGATGAACTCCACCATCCTCTAGCCACAGGCTTGAGTTCCAGTCTTCTTAATTGAACCGGCTTGCCTTTGGAGTCTCTTTTCCATTGAGCTCCTTCAACACATATGTCCATAAGGACTTGGTCCAACCTTTGATCAAAGTTGACCCTTCTTGTGTAGGGTGATGACAAGTCATCATATACCCATTTTCCAAGCTAATTTCACTTGTTTTATTAGTCTTTATGCACTTTCTTGCATCCTAAGTAAGTGATTTGGAATGAAAATGCATAACTTCTTTAGATCAAGCAACTACCATGAATTTGATGCTAACTCATGAGGTTTAAGCTAAATTTAATTTAATTTTAATTGATTTATAAGCCTTGTGAATTTAGTGATACTTTGAGTAGTTGTTTTGGTTGATTGTAGGTGAAGAAAAGAAGAAAAGAGAAAGCGTAGCTTAAGAAAGCGTGGCCCAAGGAGAAAAAGGTGTGGCGCAAGAAGGAGGGAAGCAAGTATTGCCCTCCACAAGGGCACACTGCCCTCTAGGAGGGCATCATAAGGGAACAAAGCTTGGAAGGCAACTCTGCCCTGCCCACGACAAGGGCAGAGCACAAATCTGTGCCTTGGAATCAAGAGGATCAAAACATTGCCCTGCCCTCCTCAAGGGCAGTATCGGGCTCACCAAGGGAAGAAATTCAAAGAAAAAGTTCACCTATGCTTACTACAAGTCTCGAACACGGCACAATGAGGAAGCAAGGAACTAGGCTTCATTATGGTGCCAAGAAAGCCAAGAAAAATGAGTAGCGTGTGTTTCTGCCATGTCTCGAACGCGGGACTTCAGTTTGGAAACACTGCTCTGCCCTCGCAGCATTTTGTTGTGGCACGGCCAGCACACCAACCTGGCGCACCAAAGCATCATTCGGCAGCACCAGCAGCGCACCAAGGCACCAATCTGGCGCACCAAACTTTTCTGCCCTGCCCTCCGCGAGGGCAGGGCAGCATCCTGCAGCACACACCAACGCACCACGCTTGCACAATGGCCGCACGCACCAAATCCTGCCCTGCCCTCCACAAGGGCAGGGCAGCCTCCTGGAAGCTAATTCTTCATGGGCTAAAATTGGATTAAAAATCCAATAAAATTCATTTCTTTACCAAATCAAAAGCCCATCCAAATCCCAAGATCCAAGAATAGAAAGTGTATAAATAGAAGATAGTTTGATGTAATTAGGAGCTTTTTACTTTACTTTTGAACTTTGAATTTTCTTTGAACCTTTACTTTTATTTTGAGCTTTTGAACTTTCTCTTAGGAACTTCACTGAGATTTCAGAGAATTGGGGAGGAGAATTGATCTCTGTTCTTCCTCGTTCTTGTGTGGCCATTTTTATTTTTCTTGTTTGAGTTTTGGGTGTGAAGAATTGAGGAAATTCTGTCTCAATCTCCATTCAAAATCTCTTTAATTCTTTTCTGCACAATTGAGTTTAATTTCAATTTCCTTTACTGCTTCTTCTTCAATTTCTTGTTAATTGCTTTGTGGGCTTGGATCTGGGAAGGAAATTGAGATCTAGACGTTGCTTTCTAGTCTCTTGAGTCCTGAGATCCCATTTTCCCCTTTGGTTCTTCTGTGAACCTTTGCTGCAATTTAATTTCATTTTCTGTCTGAATGTTAATTACTTCCAATTTATCTTCTACTTTATTAATTGTTGCAATTTACTTTCTCTTACTGGAATTCTGAATTCCCAATCCTCAATTCCCTTTTCCATTCAAGCAATTTACATTTCTTGCAATTTAAGTTACTGCAATTTACATTTCTTGCACTTTAAGTTTCAGTCATTTAATTTCTTGTTCTTTAATATTCAGCACTTTTACTTTCCTGTCTTTTAATTTACTGCAATTTTCCCCTCTCCCTTTACATTCCAAGCAATTTAGCTTCTGTTAAAGAAAAACCACTCAACCAATACTTGATTCGCTTGACTAAATCAACCACTAAACTAAAATTGCTCAATCCTTCAATCCCTGTGGGATCGACCTCACTCATGTGAGTTATTATTACTTGATGCGACCCGGTACACTTGCCGGTGAGTTTTGTGTTGGATCATTTTCCACACATCATAGGGGCGTGCATCTCCTTGCATCATGGGCAAGTTAAACGCCAACCTTACATTTTCCGGACTGAAATCTAAGTTTTCCCCCAAACCATTGTAAGATAATTCTTTGGATTCAGGTTCACACTTTGATTATAGTTCCTAGTGATCCATGCATTGGCATAGAACTCTTGAACCATTAAGATTCCGACTTATTGAATGGGGTTGGTCAGAACTTCCCAACCTCTTTTTTGGATCTCATGTCGTATCTCCGGATACTCATTTTTCTTGAGCTTGAAAGGGACCTCGGGGATCACCTTCTTCTTGGCCACAACTTCATAGAAGTGGTCTTGATGGGCTTTAGAGATGAATCTCTCCATCTCCCATGACTCGGAGGTGGAAGCTTTTGTCTTCCCTTTTCTTTTTCTAGAGGTTTCTCCGGCCTTAGGTGCCATAGGTAGTTATGGAAAAACAAAAAAGCTATACTTTTACCACACCAAACTTAGAATATTGCTCGCCCTCGAGCAAGAGAAGAAAGAATGGATGAAGAAGAAGAAAATATGGAGGAGAGGGAGAGAGGGTTGTGTTTCGGCCAAGGAGGAGAAGAAAGGGTTGTGTTGTGTGAAAATGAAGAAGAATGGAAGGGTTTATATAGTGTAGGGAAAGGGAGTAGGTTCGGCTATTTAGGGTGGGTTTGGGTGGGAAAGAGCTTTTGAATTTTGAAGGTAGGTGGGGTTTATGGGGAAGAGTGGAAGGATGTGAGTGGTGAAGAGGTGATGGGGAAGAGAGATTGAGGTGATTGGTGAAGAGTTTTGGGGAAGAGTGTTATTGGATTGTGTGAAGGGGAGAGAAGGTGAGTTGAGGTAGGTGGGGATCCTATGGGGTCCACAGATCCTGAGATGATCCTGTGGGGTTCACAGATCCTGAGGTGTCAAGGATTTACATCCCTGCACCAATGAGGCGTGTAAAATGCCCTTTTCATGCAATCCTGGCGTTCAACGCCAGATTGATGCTTGTTTCTGGTGTTGAACGCCAGCTTCTTGCTTGTTTTGGGCGTTCAACACCCATTTGTAGCATGTTTCTGGCGTTGAACGCCAGTTCCATGCTTGTTTCTGGCGTTCAGCGCCTGCTCTCCTCAGGGTGTTTTCCTGCCGTTTAAACGCCAGGATGTTGCTTGTTTCTGGCGTTCAACGCCAGATCAATGCTCTGTTCTGGCGTTGAACGCTAGCCAAATGCTCCTTACTGGCGTTTAAACGCCAGTAAGCCCTTCCTCCAAAGTGTGCTTTTTCTTCTGCTATTTTTTATCCTGTTTTTAATTTTAATATTTATTTTGTGACTCCACCTGATCATGAACCTAATAAAACATAAAAGAACAATAAAAGAAAAATAAAATAAGATAAATAAAAATTGGGTTGCCTCCCAATAAAAGCTCCTTTAATGTCACTAGCTTGACAGTGGGCTGATGACATGTCACCATGTCATGCTTTTCTATGCTTTTTCATACAAGTAATTGATAATTAGTGCTTAAATATTGCATTCTTTTATGCTTAAATTATATATTTCCTTGATCTTTTGATTTTATAAATTTTGTAGGAAATAAGAAGAAAAAAAAGCAAAAGAGCACAAAATAAGCTAAAAAGAAGAAAAGAGGAATTTTGGGCACACTTTGAAGTTTGAGCACGTTTTAGAACTGTAGGCCATGCTTTTAAAAGCGTGGCCCATGACCATGAAACCTGGGCCTTATTATCATGCATTAATGTTTATGCATGCATGCATATGATTATTAATGCTTATACATGCATGAAACTTACTTACTAATGCCAATGAAAATGAATGATACTACTTTTGGCTTATTCACGTTAGTATTATGCCATATTCATTAAATGAAAGCATTGGCATTAGTAATTAATTAAGCAATGAAGGCATGCATGAAATGATGCATGAAATGTTAATTAAACCAATGCCAATTATGATTGAACACGGCATTATTAATTAATAAAGCTTGCATGCATGAATCATTTAATTAATGCCAAGGCCAAGTAAAAGAATGAATGAATGTATTGGCATTATTAAAGCATGCAATTGGCGCATCAAAAACTAACCCTGGAAGAAGCCAACGTTTGCGCCCAAGTTTGCTTCAAACTTGTTGGCAAACATTGGCACAATTACTACAACAGGGGAGTCCAAGTTTGCATCCAAGTTTGTCTCAAATTTGGAGGCAAACGTTGGAGAAGCATATATAACAGGGGAGGCCAACGTTTGCGCCTAAGTTTGCCGCAAACTTAAGCGCAAACGTTGGCACCAAAGTGTTCTTGGAAGGAGCACGTTTGAGTTCAAGTTTGACCCCAAACTTGAACTCAAACGTGAGTGACAGAAAGAGCACCGTTCTGCATAATTTTCAACATGCCAACGTTTGAGTTAAAGTTTGCCTCAAACTTTAACTCAAACTTAAAGGCCCAAGGTCCAAATTGCAAGTGGATTTCTTCTCAAGACCAAGGCCATCCGGATCCATCTTCAACCCAATTCCACTCCAAAGCAAGCAAAGCCCAATTGACGTCACTCATAAGCACAAAGATCAGTTAGATTAGGATTTTTCATTTTGAAATTTAATTTGTTTTCAATTTCATTTTCATTTCTTGTAAAAAGCCTATATAAGGCATCATTTTCATTTAGCAAAAGGGATTGGCTCTAATAGAGAGCATTAGGAGGCGAGCTCCACTAGGAAGCATTAGATTAGAAAGCTCTCTCTTTTAGTTTTCATTTTTGTTTTGAATCTTGGGTTGAGAATTGAAGAAATTCTATTTCAATCTCACCTTGAGAATTCTCTCTGTTTGCCTGTCTACAAAATTTCAGTGAATTGTGATTTGAATCAAAGCTCTCTTTACTGCTTTCATCTTTATTTCTTCTTCAATCTGTTTGCTGTTGGATCAAAGAAGGGATTGAGATCTAGACTTATTTTCTAGTCTCATTGAGCTCCTGAGATCTTCAACCTCTCATTTATATTTTGCAATTGAGCCAAGCTGCTCTCTATTTTGATTTTTCAAGTGAGTTTCCAAATCTGTTTGAGTTTGCTGCATCATTTACTTCTCTGTTTGATTGCTATTTACACTTCCTTGTTTGATTTCTTGAATCCCAACTCCCAAAATCCTTTTATTCTTCCTGCAATTTAGATTTCCAGTTGCTTGAATTATTGTTTTCTTTAATTTCAAGCACCCAATTCCTTTACTTTTCATGCAATTTACTTTTCTTGCAATTTAAGTTTCAGCTATTTTACTTTCTTGCTCTTTAAGTCTTCTGCCCATTTATATTCTGCAATTCTAAATTCCATGCAATTTACATTCTGCTGGTCACTTTTCACATAATTCACTCAATGTTAGCTTGACTAAACTAATCACCCACTAAAGTTGCTTGATCCATCAATCCCTGTGGGATCGACCTCACTCTAAGTGAGTTATTACTACTTGATGTGACCCGGTATACTTTCCGGTTAGATCTATGTGTTTGGAAATCTATTTTTCCACAAAAACACCATCAAGTTTTTGGCGCCATTGCCGGGGATTGATTTAGATCAACAATGATTAAGTGGGTGAGAAGTCTAGATTATGCATTTTCTTTATTTTTGTTCTTTTAATTTTCTGTTGAAACTAAGGTGTTTGTGTTTTTGCCTCACTAAGAAATTCTCATCTCTGATATGAGTAATTTCAGTTTTCACTGGTTGTGTGTTTTACAAAACTCAAATGGAGTTCAACTCATCTTATGATCAAACAAATTTTATGGGATATTACTCACCATCACTAATCTCTAATGGTGGCTAGGAATATCACCAAGAGAATACAAATTCTGAGCACTCCAATCCATGGAAATTTGCTTCAGAGACACAAGATGAGCAAGAGAATCATAAAGGATATTTTTCACCACCACAAAATGATTCAAGTCATTATTCAAATGGTGGCTGGGAATATCACTAAGAAACTACAGATTTTGAGCAATCCACTCAGTGGGAATATGCTAATCAAGATAATTCCATGGAATACTACTCAACACCACAAAATAATTCATGTTATTATGCTAATGGTGGATGGGAGTATCAACAAGGAATAAACAAGTATGAACACCTCCCAGAGCCACAAGATGATTTAAACTGCTATAACAACCACTCAGATTGTGACTGGAAGGGTCATAATCAAAGAGATCTTGATGATCCATACTTTGTTCATCAAGAGAAATCATCATTGGAATGTGCTTTAGATAAGCTCATACAAAACTGCTCCTCAATGCCACAAAATGAACCAAACTGTGATGAATTCTACAATGATTCACATTGTGAATGGGAGGATCAAAACCAGAAAGCATTTGACAGTTCATACCCCACTTATCAAGAGCCGTCATCACTTGAGCAAACCTTCAATTCACTCATACAAAACTGCCCAACCTCACCTCCCAATTCCTCATTTGAAGATTGTTCATCACTTGATTATGCCTCAACACAAAGTCTCCTTCAAGATCCATACAACTTATCCCACCAACCACAATATTCATCCCACAACTCACAAGATTCACTCCATACCACTCTAAACAACCTCACCACAACATATCCATATCCACAACATTTCTCTCAACCTTCATCTTTTGAGCTAATAGCTGAGGATCCCCTTCAAAAATCCAAGGAATTGTTGAAAAAACAAGAACAACTCATGAAGGAACAACAACAATCCTGGAGAGAAAAAGAAATCCTTCTTCAGAAGATGGATGAGCATTTGGAGAACAGAGGGAAACACTTAGAACCTCTAAGCAAGAAAAATGAAGATCACTTGGTGGATGTGAAGGAGAAAGTGGAAGAGCAAAATGAAGAGGCCCTTGAACTAATAGCTGAGGATCCCCTTCAAAAGTCCAGAGAATTGTTGAAAAGACAAGAACAACTCATGGAGAAACAACAACAATCTTGGAAAGAGCAAGAGATCCTCTTCAAGGAAGTGGATGAGCACTTGGAGAAAGGAAAGAGAAACCTAGAACTGCAAGGAAGACAAAGACCAATTGGTAGATGTGAAGGAGGAATTGGAAGAACGAGAAAGTAAGGAAGACACTCAAGAGAAGTCACACTCAAGTGAAGTAGAGAAGTGCATAGAGGAAGAGCTCACGGAACCATCATTACAAGGGACTCTTGATGAAGACAAAACTCCAGTAATAACACAGCAACCAAGACTTGGATTCAAAGAAGTGAAGTTAGCTAACAAGAGCACCAATCCTGTCCCTGATCCATCAAGCAAACAAAATCAAGCCATGTACAAAAGGAAGCTTGCTGAGAGGAGACCAAGAAAGGGGACAACAACTGAAACCTCCCCCCTTGAGGTCATTCCTCTTAACCAACTGGAAGAAGAGGAAGAAAGTGAGGAACAACATGTCAAGCTAATGACACTAAAAGAGCGCTTGTTGGGAGGCAACCCAACCTTAGGTAAAATTTCATATCTCTGCTTGGTTTATTCTCTTTCTTTGCTGTGTTTAAATTTCAATAAATTAGCACATGGTTACATTCTAAGTTTGGTGTTGCCCTGCAACAATTTGTATTCAATCCCTTTGGATGATTGCATCAATTTTACATGGAAGTGACACACTAAGATTCTAAGTTTGGTGTGCCACTTATTTTTTTATGCAAATTATCCAGCAACACCACTTGTCTGCATAATCATAATGCCTTGCAGTGTTATCTTTCATTTAGTTAGACAATTTCAGTTTTCTTTTTGTTTGAGTCATTTTCTTGTTTTTAATGCTTTCTTTTATTAACTGTTTTTGTTAATCCACCACCAAGAAATCATTATTCATGACAGATTCTTCACTTGGTGATTGTATTTAACATATAACAGTTCCCCCTGTTTAGTTTTAGTTCAAATAAATTGACATATGGTTGCATTCTAAGTTTGGTGTTGCTATGCAACAAAATTTGGTTCCAATCCTTACGAGATACTTGCATCAATTCCAAGTGAAAGTGTCACACTAAGTTTGGTGTGCCACTTATCTTCTATGCAAGATATCATGCACACCCTCTTATTTTTGCAACCATGATGTCTCTGTTTCTCTGTGCCTTTATATCCTTAATTTTACTTGCTTAAAACACATGTACTACTAACATTTCATTGTGTAAGACATTCATGATCCATCTTAACCCCATAGCCATTGTTCTAATTGTTGCTTGAGGATGAGCAAGTATTCTGAGTCTGGCAAAGGAAAAGGAGAAGAATGTGAGGAAAATAACAATAGAGAAGATTGACTACAAGGTTGTAAAGTTCCTTTTTCTCTCATTTATTTCCAGCACTTCAAATTGCATGATTGTCTTTATATTCTCTATATGCATGTGTGGTATGAATAAGCATAGCCTAAATTTTGATTTGCAACATGTTGCTGTGACATTATGACTACCAACTTGAGTTTTGTAAATTCAAAAGCAAAAAAGCATAATGATCATAAACAAACAGGGTCATTAAAGAAGAATTTAGCATGTGCATACAAGTATTGGAAGGCTAGTCTGGTTAATTGTTGCTCAATTGCATTAGATTTTATTTAATTGAAGTTTTCATCTAGTATATTTTGTGAAATCTTTTGAAATCATGAAAACCTTGAAAAAAGCAAAAAAAGGGGTAAGAAAAGAAAAAGGGAAAGAATGAGAAAGCTGAAGGCTCTGAGTACCAATGACAATTCTATTGTTAAGTACTTGTGGTGTTTATGTATCAGGCCAAATGCTTGAAAACAAAACACTTAGAAGTCAAGGCTAGGCTCAAGTGCAAAAGCACTCCTTCAAAGCTCAAGATTCTGAGCATCAATGATTAGAGAGTCAAGAAAAGAAAAAAATGGGCTTAATGAAGTCCTCTAATTCAAATGCTTGTGGTGCTTATGTATCAAGTGGTAATACTTGAAAACAAAGCATTTAGAATCGTAGCTTTGTTATCAACTCATGGGGCAAAGCACCCAAAAGGAGAAGCTAAAAAAATCATCAAAAGCTTGTTTCAAGGAAGAATTATAAGAAAAAGATTTCATAAATTGAGCTAGATAGAAGCATCAATCATCTACATTTCTTTTGTGATTGTAGCATGCATAGAAAACTAGCTAACCATGAACATTGAGTTGCTATTCTTCATACCTTGGATTGTCAATCTTTACTGCATGATTCTTTTCTTGCTTGGGGACAAGCAAGGTTTAAGTTTGGTGTTGCGATGACATGTCAACATGTCATGTTTTTCTATGCTTTTTCATACAAGTAATTGATAATTAGTGCTTAAATATTGCATTCTTTTATGCTTAAATTATATACTTCCTTGATCTTTTGATTTTATAAATTTTGTAGGAAATAAGAAGAAAAAGAAGCAAAAGAGAACAAAATAAGCTAAAAAGAAGAAAAGAGGAATTTTGGGCACACTTTGAAGTTTGAGCACGTTTTGGAACTGTAGGCCACGCTTTAAAAAGCGTGGCCCATGACCATGAAGCCTGGGCCTTATTATCATGCATTAATGTTTATGCATGCATGCATATGATTATTAATGCTTATACATGCATGAAACTTACTTACTAATGCCAATGAAAATGAATGCATACTACTTTTGGCTTATTCACGTTAGTATTATGCCATATTCATTAAATGAAAGCATTGGCATTAGTAATTAATTAAGCAATGAAGGCATGCATGAAATGATGCATGAAATGTTAATTAATCTAATGCCAATTATGATTGAACACGGCATTATTAATTAATAAAGCTTGCATGCATGAATCATTTAATTAATGCCAAGGTCAAGTACAAGAATGAATGAATGTATTGGCATTATTAAAGCATGCAATTGGCGCATCAAAAACTAACCCTGGAAGAAGCCAACGTTTGCGCCCAAGTTTGCCTCAAAATTGGAGGCAAACGTTGGCACAAAAGCGCAAACGTTGGCACCAAAGTGTTCTTGGAAGGAGCTCGTTTGAGTTCAAGTTTGACCCCAAATTTAAACTCAAATGTGAGTGACAGAAAGAGCACCGTTCTGCATAATTTTCAACATGCCAACGTTTGAGTTAAAGTTTGCCTCAAACTTTAACTCAAACTTAAAGGCCCAAGGTCCAAATTGCAAGCGGATTTCTTCTCAAGACCAAGGCCATCCGGATCCATCTTCAACCCAATTCCACTCCAAAGCAAGCAAAGCCCAATTGACATCACTCATAGGCACAAAGATCAGTTAGATTAGGATTTTTCATTTTGAAATTTAATTTGTTTTCAGTTTTATTTTCATTTCTTGTAAAAAGCCTATATAAGGCATCATTTTAATTTAGCAAAAGGGATTGGCTCTAATAGAGAGCATTAGGAGGCGAGCTCCACTAGGGAGCATTATATTAGAAAGCTCTCTCTTTTAGTTTTCATTTTTGTTTTGAATCTTGGGTTGAGAATTGAAGAAATTCTGTTTCAATCTCACCTTGAGAATTCTCTCTGTTTGCCTATCTACAAAATTTCAGTGAATTGTGATTTGAATCAAAGCTCTCTTTACTACTTTCATCTTTATTTCTTCTTCAATCTGTTTGCTGTTGGATCAAGTAAGGGATTGAGATCTAGACTTGTTTTCTAGTCTCATTGAGCTCCTAAGATCTTCAACCTCTCATTTATATTTTGCAATTGAGCCAAGCTGCTCTCTGTTTTGATTTTTCAAGTGAGTTTCCAAATCTGTTTGAGTTTACTGCATCATTTACTTCTCTGTTTGATTGCTATTTACACTTCCTTGTTTGATTTCTTGAATCCCAACTCCCAATATCCTTTTATTCTTCCTGCAATTTAGATTTCCAGTTGCTTGAATTATTGTTTTCTTTAATTTCCAGCACCCAATTCCTTTACTTTTCATGCAATTTACTTTTCTTGCAATTTAAGTTTTAGCTATTTTACTTTCTTGCTCTTTAAGTCTTTTGCCCATTTACATTCTGCAATTCTAAATTCCATGCAATTTACATTCTGCTGGTCACTTTTCACATAATTCACTCAATGTTAGCTTGACTAAACTAATCACCCACTAAAGTTGCTTGATCCATCAATCCCTGTGGGATCGACCTCACTCTAGGTGAGTTATTACTACTTGATGCGACCCGGTACACTTGCCGGTTAGATCTATGTGTTTGGAAATCTATTTTTCCACAAAAACACCATCATGGGCTCTCATGGAGCCTCAAAGGTGATCAGGTCAATATTGTAGACTCCCAACACCAAACTTAGAGTTTGGTTGTGGGGGCTCTATTTGACTCTGTACTGAGAGAAGCTTTTCATGCTTCCTCTCTATTATTAAAGAAGAACACCCTTGGGTCTTAAACACAAGGTAGTCCACATTCAATTGAACGACTAATTCTCCTCTGTTAACATCTATCACAGCTCCTGCTGTGGCTAGGAAATGTCTTCCAAGGATGATACATTTATCCTCCTCTTTCCTAGTGTCTAAGATTATGAAATCAGCAGGGATGTAAAGGCCTTCAACCTTTACCAACACGTCCTCTACCAATCCATAAGCTTGTCTTACTAACTTGTCTGCCATTTGTAATGAGAATATGGCAGGCTGTACCTCAATGATCCCCAGCTTCTCCATTACAGAGAGTGGCATAAGATTTATGCCTGACCCTAAGTTACACAGAGCCTTTTCAAAGGTCATGGTGCCTATGCTACAGGGTATTAAGCATTTACCAGGATCTTGTTTCTTTTGAGGTAAAGTTTGCTGAACCCATGTATCTAGTTCACCAATCAGTAAGGGAGGTTCACCTTCCCAAGTCTCATTACCAAATAACTTGGCATTCAGCTTCATGATAGCTCCTAGATATTGAGCAACTTGCTCTCCAGTTACATCTTCATCCTCTTCAGAGGAAGAATAGTTTTTAGAGCTCATGAATGGCAGAAGGAGGTTTAATGGGATCTCTATGGTCTCTATATGACCTTTAGATTCCTTTAAGTCCTCAATAAGGACCTCCTTCTTGCTTGAGAGACATCCCCTGAGGTCTTCCTCATTGGGATTCACATCCTCTCCTTCCTCTCTAGGTTCGGCCATGTTGATTATGTCAATGGCCTTGCACTCTCTTTTTGGATTCTCTTCAGTATTGCTTGGGAGAGTACTAGGAGGAGTTTCAGTGACTTTCTTACTCAGCTGGCCCACTTGTGCCTCCAAATTTCTAATGGAAGACCTTGTTTCACTCATGAAGCTTAAAGTGGCCTTAGACAAATCAGAGACTATATTTGCTAAGTTAGAGATGCTCTGCTCAGAATTCTTTGTCTGTTGCTGAAAAGATGATGGAAAAGGCTTGCTATTGCTAAACCTATTTCTTCCACCATTATTAAAGCCTTGTTGAGGCTTTTGTTGATCCTTCCATGAGAAATTTGGATGACCTCTCCATGAGGGGTTATAGGTGTTGCCAAAGGCTTCCCCCATGTAATTTACCTCTGCCATTGCAGGGTTTTCAGGATCATAAGTGTCTTCTTCAAAAGATGCCTCTCTAGTGCTGTTGGATGCATTTTGCCATCCATTCAGCCTTTGAGAAATCATGTTGACTTACTGAGTCAACATTTTGTTTTGAGCCAATATGGCATTCAAAGCATCAATTTCAATAACTCCCTTCCTCGGAGGCGTCCCATTATTCACGGGATTCCTCTCAGAAGTATAC
Organism: Arachis hypogaea; assembly: GCF_003086295.3. Taxonomy (NCBI): domain Eukaryota; kingdom Viridiplantae; phylum Streptophyta; class Magnoliopsida; order Fabales; family Fabaceae; genus Arachis; species Arachis hypogaea. Next base: position 59,488,107 of record NC_092038.1, read on the forward strand.
ATGATTGTTTATTTGCAACCATTTCAATAAGTTCCTGAGCTTCTGTAGGTGTTTTTTTTAGGTGAATGGATCCACCTGCAGAATAATCCAGTGACATCTTAGAGAACTCAAACAGACCATAATAGAATATATCTATCATGGTCCACTCTAAAAATATGTCAGAAGGATACTTTTTGGTCATCTGCTTGTATCTTTCCCAAGCTTCATAGAAGGATTCACCATCTTTTTGCATGAAGGTTTGAACATCCACTCTAAGCTTGCTCAGCTTTTGAGGAGGAAAGAATTTAACGAAGAAGGCCGTGACCAGCTTATCCCAAGAGTCCAGGCTATCCTTAGGTTGTGAGTCCAACCATGTTCTAGCTCTGTCTCTTACAGCAAAAGGGAAAAGCATGAGCCTGTAGACTTCAGGATTTACTCCATTAGTCTTAACAGTCTCACAGATCTGCAAGAACTTAGTAAAAAACTGGTAGGGATCTTCTGATGGAAGTCCATGAAACTTGCAGTTTTGTTGCATTAGAGCAACTAGTTGAGGTTTCAGCTCAAAATTGTTTGCTCCAATGGCAGAAATTGAGATACTTCTTCCATCAAACTTGGAATTAAGTGTAGTATAATCACCAAGCATCCTCCTTGCATTATTGTTGTTGGATTCGGCTGCCATATCCTTTTCTTGTTCGAAAATTTCAGTAAGGTTGTCTTTGGATTGTTGTAATTTAGCTTCTCTTAGTTTCCTCTTCAGAGTCCTTTCAGGTTCAGGATCAGCTTCAAAAAGAATACCTTTTTCCTTGTTCCTGCTCATATGAGAAAGAAGAGAACAGAAAAGGAAGAGGAATTCTCTATGTCACAATATAGAGATTCCTTTATGTTAGTAGAAGAAGAAAGGGAATAAAAGTGAAGAAGAATGAATAATCCAAACACAAGGGTGAGGATAGGAGCAGAGATTTGAGATGAAGAGAAGTGTTAGTAAATGAATAAATAAATAGAATAATGAAGATAAGTTTTCGAAAATAATTTTTGAAAAGGAGTTAATAATTTCGAAAATTAAAGGGGAAATAAAATTAAAATTAAAATTTTAAAACAATTAATTAATTAAAAAAGAATTTTAAAAAGGAAGGAGAAATTTTCGAAAATTAGAGAGAGAAAAGTTGTTAGGTGGTTTTGAAAAAGATAAGAAATAAACAAAAAGTCAAATAGTTAGTTGAAAAAGATTTGACAATTAGTTTTACAAGATAAAAAGTTAGATAAGATATTTTGAAATCAAATTTTTTGAAAAAAAAATAAAATTTAAAAAGATATGATTAAAAGATATGATTAAAAAGATTTGGATGGAAAAGATTTAATTTTTAAAATTAAAATTACTTACTTGACTAACAAGAAACTAAAAGATATGATTCTAGAATTTAAAGATTGAACCTTTCTTAACAATAAAGTAACAAACTTCAAAATTTTGAATCAATCACATTACTTGTTAGTTAAGTTTCGAAAATTTGAAATAAAATAAGAAAAAGATTTTGAAAAAAATAGTTTTAAATTTTCGAAAATCATAAGATAAAAGTAAAGAGATTTGATTTTTGAAAAAGATTTTGAAAAGATAAGATTTTTAAAATTGAAAATTTGACTTGATTTATAAGAACTAACTAGTTTTAAAATTTTTTTAACTAAGTCAACTCAAATTTTCGAAATTTTGAGAGAAAAAAGAAAAAGATATATTTTTTATTTTTAAATTTTTAATGATGAGAGAGAAAAATACAATTATGACCTAAAACATGAAAATTTTGGATCAAAACACATGATGAACATCAAGAACACTATGAATGTCAAAATGAACACCAAGAACACTTTGAAGGTCATGATGAACATCAAGAACATATTTTTGAAAAAATATTTATGCAAAGAAAACATGCAAGACACCAAACTTAGAAATCTTTCATGTTTAGACACTATGAATGCAAAAATGCACATGAAAAATAACAAAAAACACAAAACAAGAAAATTTTAAGATCAAACAAGAAGACTTACCAAGAACAACTTGAAGATCATAAAGAACACTATGAATGCATGAATTTTCGAAGAATGCAAGAACAAGATGAATATGCAATTGACACCAAACTTAAAACATGACACTAGACTCAAACAAGAAACACAAAATATTTTTTTTATTTTATGATTTTATAATATTTTTTTTGGATTTTATTTTGCATTTTTTTCGAAATTTTTTTTTTTGGGAAAAGGAAAATAAAAAATTCAAAATTTTTAATAAGAATTCCAGGAATCTTTCAATGTTAGCTTAAAGTTCTAATCCAAGGGTTGGACATGGCTTAATAGCCAGCCAGCTTGAGGATGGCATTACATGCATTGAGGTGATTAGTTGAAGTCTCACTCCAAAAGGATTTGGATATGGCTTTACAGCCAGCCAGGCTTCAAGATGTTTCATGAAACACTAGAATTCATTCTTAAAAATTTAGAATAATTTTCAAAAACAGATGAGAAATTTTTGAAAGATTTTTGAAAAATTCTTGAAAATAAAACAAAAAGAAAATTACCTAATCTGAGTAACAAGATGAACCGTCAGTTGTCCAAACTTGAACAATCCCCGGCAATGGCGCCAAAAACTTGGTGCACGAAATTGTGATCTCTAATAATGGCATTCAACTTGGTGTGCGCATCTACTAACTCATCACTTTCTTCACAACTTCGCACAACTAACCAGCAAGTGCACTGGGTCGTCCAAGTAATAAACCTTACATGAGTAAGGGTCGATCTCACGGAGATTGTTGGTATGAAGCAAGCTATGGTCATCTTGAAATTCTCAGTTAGGCGAATAATATTTGGTTATGGAGTTTTCGAATAACAATAATAAATAAACAGAAAATAAGGATAGAAATACTTATGTAAATCGTTGATGGGAATTTCAGATAGGCATATGAAGATGCTGTGCTTCTTCTGAATCTCTGCTTTCCTACTATCTTCATCCAATCCTTCTTACTCCTTTTCATGGCAAGCTCTATGTAGGGCATCACCGTTGTCAATGGCTACATCCCATCCTCTCAGTGAAAAAGGTCCAAATGCTCTGTCACAGCACGGCTAATCATCTGTCGGTTCTCGATCATGCCAGAATAGAATCCATTGATTCTTTTGCGTTTGTCATCACGCCCAACAATCGCGAGTTTGAAGCTCGTCACAGTCATTCAATCCAAGAGATATGCGCTCGGTCTGAGGTAGAACGGAAGTGGTTGTCAGTCACGTGTTCATAGGTGAGAATGATTATGAGTGTCACGGATCATCACATTCATCATGGTGAAGTGCAACGAATATCTTAGAGTAGGAATAAACTGAATTGAATAGAAAATAGTAGTAATTGCATTAAAACTCGAGGTACAGCAGAGTTCCACACCCTTAATCTATGGTGTGTAGAAACTCCACCGTTGAAAATACATAAGTGATGGTGGTCCAGGCATGGCCGAATGGCCAGCCTCCAAAATGTGATCAATAGTTTCCTAAGATGAATAATAGAATAAAACTGAGACCAAAGATGTCTAATACAATAGTAAAATGTCCTATTTATACTAGACTAGCTACTAGGGTTTACAGAAGTAAGTATTTGATGCAGAAATCCACTTTTGGGGCCCACTTGGTGTGTGCTTGGACTGAGCTTGAGCTTTCCACATGCAGAGGCTTCTTTTGGAGTTGAACGCCAAGTTGTAACGTATTTTTGGCGTTCAACTCTGGTTCGTGACGTGTTTCTGGCGTTTCACTCCAGAATACAGCATGGAACTGGCGTTGAGCACCAGTTTACGTCATCTAATCTCGAATAAAGTATGGACTATTATATATTGCTGGAAATCTCTGGATGCTAATTTCCAACGCCATTGAGAGCGCGCCATTTGGAGTTCTGTAGCTCCAGAAAATAAATTTTGAGTGCAAGGAGGTCAGAATCCAACAGCATCAGCAGTCCTTTGTCAGCCTTCTATCAGAGTTTTGCTCAGGTCCCTCAATTTCAGCCAGAAATTACCTGAAATCATAAAAAAGCACACAAACTCATAGTAAAGTCTAGAAATGTGAATTTAGCATAAAAACTAATGAAAACATCCCTAAAAGTAACTATATCCTACTAAAAACTACCTAAAAACAATGCCAAAAAGCGTATAAATTATTCGCTCATCAGTAGTTAATTATGGGAGGCATCCATCCCTGATCGTGACTTGTTATGGCTAGGACCTTTTCTTCTTCTAAGATTGTTGGATTCTGTAGAATTTCTTGTATGAGGCTTCTATTGTTGCCTCCTGGTTTGGTGCTGGCTAGTTTTCAGAGTGCATCGGCCCAGGCATTTTGTTCTCGGGGTATGTGACGAATCTCATACTATCCGAGTTGTCCAAGCTGTTCCCTGGTTTTGTCCAAGTACTTTTTCATAGTGGGATCTTTGGCTTGGTAGCTTCCTGCTATTTGTGAAGTAACTACGTGTGAATCGCTAAAGATGATGAGTTTTTGAACTCCAACCTCCCTAGCCAGCTTCAAACCAGCTAGTAGTGCCTCATATTCTGCTTGATTATTTGAGGCAGGGAACCCGAATTTGAGGGAGAGTCGATTTGGGTTTCCTGGTCGCTTTCAATTATTACGCCTATACCACTTCCCGTTTTATTTGAGGAGCCATCCACATATAGATTCCATTCTGTGGGGATTTTCGGTGTGTCCGTAAATTCCGCAATGAAGTCGGCCAGCTATTGAGATTTGATGGCCGTCCGAGCTTCGTATTGAAGGTTGAATTCGAACAACTCGACTGCCCATTGCAAGATTCTGCCTGCCAAGTCTGTTTTCTGTAAGATCCCTTTTATGGGCTGGTTGGTCCGAACTTTAATGGTATGAGACTGGAAATATGGGCGAAGTCGTCGAGATGTTATTATGAGAGCGTAAGCAAACTTTTCTATTTTCTGGTAGTTCAGCTCGGATCCTTGTAATGCTTTGCTGATAAAGTATATGGGTTGTTGCCCACTGTTGTCTTCTCGGACCAGTGCTGAGGCTATTGCCCGATTTCCCACCGCGAGGTTCAATATGAGTGGTTCTCCTTCCCGTGGCCGACTTAATATAGGTGGCCATTCCATGAATTTTTTGAAGTCTTGGAAGGCTTGCTCGCATTCTGCTGTCCATTCAAACTCATTTCCCTTCCTTAGAGTGGCGTAAAAGGGGAAAGATCTTATTGCTGATCCAGCCAGGAATCTGGACAAGGCTGCCAACCTCCCGTTGAGTTGTTGTACCTCTTTGATACAAGTCGGACTTTTCATGTCGAGTATGGCCCTGCACTTGTCCAGGTTTGCCTCGATTCCTCTCTATGTGATCATAAAACCCAAGAATTTACCAACTTCTACTGCGAAGGTACATTTTGCAGGATTGAGCCACATGCCGTGTCGTCTTATGGTGTTGAATACTTGTGTCAGGTCAGATAATAACATCTCTTCGTTTTGCGTCTTCACTAGCATGTCGTCTACGTAGACCTCCATGATCTTTCCAATGTGACCCGAAAAAATTTTGTTCATTAATCTTTGGTAAGTGGCTCCCGCATTTTTAAGAACGAAGGGCATAACAATGAAGCAGTAATTTGCCTTTGGGGTTAAGAATGAGGTTTTTTCTTGGTCGGGTGGGTACATTGGGATTTGATTATATCTTGAGTATGCATCCATGAAGGAGAGGTATTTATATCCGGAGGAGGATCTACCAGAGGGTCGATGTTTGGGAGCGGATAAGGATCTTTTGAACAGGCTTTGTTGAGATCGGTATAGTCAGTGCACATCCTCCACTTCCCGTTTGACTTTTTTTACAAATACGACATTAGCAAGCCATAGCAGGTATTTGACTTCTCTTATGAAACCTGCCTCCAGTAGAGCTCGTACCTATTCTACCACGGCTTGAGAGCGTTCTGGTCCTAGCTTTCTGCGCCTTTGTTGTACCGGCCGAGATCCTGGGTAGACTGCTAGCTTGTGGCACATTAGTTTGGGATCTATGCCTGGCATGTCTGCGGCCTTCCACACAAAGAGGTCGGCGTTGTCTCGTAGAAACTATATGAGTGATTCTTTTATGTCTCCTTTTAGGAGTGTGCCGATGTTGGTTGTTTGGTCCAGGGTGTCCCCGATCTGGATTTTCTCTATTTCTCCTTCAGGTTGTGGGCGGAGCTCCTCCCGCCTCTGAACTCCACCGAGCTCAATTGTGTGAAATTCTTCTCCTTTGCCTCTAAGGTTTAGACTTTCGTTGTAACAGTGGTGCACCATCTTCTGTTCTGCCTTTATCGTGGCTATTCCTCCTGCAGTTGGAAACTTCATGCATAGATGCGGAGTCGAGACTATTGCGCCGAGCTGATTTAACGTTGTCCGACCTATTAGGGAAGTGTAAGCTGAACTTACGTTGACTACGATGTAATCTATTTTGAGTGTTCTTGACTGACTTTCTTTTCCGAAAGTTGTGTGGAGTGAGATGTATCCCATCGGTTGAACTGGGGTATCTCCTAGCGCGAACAGGCTGTCTGGATATGCTCTGAGTTATTTTTCTTCCAAGCCAAGTTTGTCGAAAGCAGTTTTGAATAAGATATCAGTGGAGCTCCCCTGGTCTATCAACGTGCGGTGAAGATTTGCGTTTGCTAGTATAATAGTGATGACCATGGGGTCGTCATGCCCTGATGCGACGCCGGATGCGTCTTCTTTGGTAAAAGTGATCGCCGGGATGTCGGGTGCTTCCTCCTTTCCTAGGACGTGGTATACGTCTTTGAGATGTCTTTTGCGAGATGATTTGGAGATTCCTCCTCCGGCAAATCTGCCGTGTATCATGTGGACATGTCTTTTTTGCATTCGAGATGATCTCGAGGTTGGTCCGACATCTTCTGCTCTTCTTCTTTTTCTTTGTTCATCATCATGGGTGGCTAGATATCGATCTAGCTTTCCTTCTTGTACGAGCTTTTCTATGACATTTTTTAAGTCGAAACACTCAATGGTGGAGTGCCCGTAGATCCGATGGTATTCACAATATTCAACCCGGTTTCCTCCTCTTTGTTTGCCTTTGAGAGGTCGAGATGGTGGTATTTTTTCCGTGTTGCAAACCTCTCTGTATACATCCACAAGAGACAACCGAAGAGGGGTGTAATTGTGGTATTTTTTATTTTCTCTCCATGTCGATCTTCCTTCTTTCTGGAATCTTTGTCTTTATCCCGGGGGGTGAACTTGGCCTTCGAGGTCTCTCCTAATCGGGAGTTTTCCTCCATGTTGATGTACTTCTCTGCTCGTTCCTGCACCTCGTTCAGAGATGTGGGGTACTTCTTTGATATAGATTGACTAAAGGGCCCTTGTCGCAAGCCATTAATGAGGCCCATAATAGCGGCTTCTGTTGGCAGGTTCTGTATATCCATGCATGTCTTGTTGAATCTCTCCATGTAGTTACGCAGGGTTTTTCATTCTCCTTGTCTGATTCCCAGTAAGCTCGGAGCATGTTTAGCTTTGTCCTTTTGGATGGAGAATCTGGCCAGGAATTTCTTAGCCATGTCGTCAAAATTTGAGATGGACCTAGGAGGGTGGTTGTCGAACCATCTTGCTGTTTTTGTTAAAGTAGTTGGAAAGGCTTTGCAACGAACTGCATCTGAGGTGTCGGTGAGATACATTCTGCTTCTGAAGTTGCTGAGATGATGGCTGGGATCTGTAGTGCCATCATATAAGGTCATGTCTGGGAGTTTAAAGTCCTTTGGGATTTTTGTCTTCATGATCTCTTTGGTGAATGGATCTCGCTCCTTGCGGTTGCTATCTTCAAGAGTAGATCGGCTGGCTTTCTTCTTGACATCAGCCTCAAGTTTTAGGAGTTTGTTCTCCAATTCCCGATGTCGCCTTATTTCCCTCTGTAGGTCCTTCTCAGCCTCTCGTTGGCGTAGGGCTTCTTCCTCAAGTTGTTTTAACCGGTCTTGAAATGCATCCATATCTCCCTCATTTGGGGAATTCTTCTTGTTGTTGATTTGGGAAGTATCTTTTGGTGTGGTATCCGCGTTTTTGTGTGGCGTTCTTTCCTCTAAATCTGAAGTATGGTCGTTGTCATGGTCGTCTGCCATGGTGATGGGATGACTTCAGGGTTCCCCGACAACAGCGCCAATATTCCGAGGGTTACCTGAAACTGTAGGTCGATCTCTGATGAGATCTTCTATGCTGATCGGAGCTGTGGAGTCCGATCTGATGGACTTGGTGGTGGTGCTGATCCTTCATCCCCGGAGGGTGGGGGTACCTGCAAGGGACTCCGATACTTAAGTTAGCAAGGGTATTAAGCAGGTATTGAGTAGAATCAGAGTATGAGTTATACCTGGGTGCTCCAGTGTATTTATAATGGTATAGAGTGACCTTTGCAGATAAGATAAGTTAGTTATCTTATCTTTTATCTTTATCTTTCATCGGAACCGCCCTTATCTCTATAGGCTTGGGCTACCTTTGGATTGGGATCGTGTTCCTCTATTTGGGCCCTTTATTGGACTTTCCTGTGATTTGGCCAAGCTCTTTGAGAGGAGGTCGGTTTGTCCTGACCTGAAGAGGACGGTCGCTTTGTCTGTAGAACATCCCGGGTCGGACAGCTCGACCTAGGGTATGAACAAGATCAATGAATGCATTGATTGAGGAAGAGATGAGAATGAACTTGATCCGGAGAATGCAACATCTCCTAAGCCCAATGAATCCCCATCTCTGATCTTACCCATTTTCTTTACTTTCTGCCATTTATTTCCATGTTCATCTTCCTAAATCTCCATTTAAGATTCTGCACTTTATTTTCTGCAATTTACTTTCCCGCCATTTAATTTCCTGCAAATCTCAACTATATTCTGTTTAGCTCAACTAGCACACTCTTTCAACTAAAGTTGCTTGATCAATCAATCCCTGTGGGATTCGACCTCATTCTATTGTGAGTTTTTACTTGATGATAATTTGATATACTTGTCGAAAGAAAATTTGTTGAGAGACAAGTTTTCGTGCATCAGGAGACCGTGGAAGAACCAGCCGTCGCAGAGGTTAATATTCATGCGGTAAACCTTCACATACAACTTCCAACTTGCATGCACGTAGCTGCGCCACGATTTACCATGCTAATATTAGTTTATGTTGTCCATTAAGTTGAATCTCTATCACAATTGTCAGCGATATATTTACAAAAATGTAATCATGGCCAATATGTGGTCATGGTCATGCTATTTCGAAAAAAGAAATGTAATCATTGTTTGATTAAAACAATTTAACCGGATATTATGGAATTAAAATGACAAGTTCATCTTAATTATTCATAAAAAAGGGTTTCATAAATTGTACGACATCGAGTAAGAACAATTAATTATCCTTACAAATTAATTATAATATAAAAATAAGTGAATTTTTTCTGATTACTTTTTCTTTTCAATATTAGAAATAAATTTTATTAAGATTTCTTTTTAACTGTTGTCATTCACCTTAGAAGATATTTAACATAACTTTGACGAGCAAATATTATTGAAACTAAAGTTCAATACTTTAAATAATTTTTTCAGGAACTGACCCTAAAATACGTTTTTATAACATTAATAACTTTGATTGAATTTTCGAGGATAATACCACTTTTTTTTCATAAACAATTGAAGATGTAGTCTTTTGGACTGAACTCTATATTATTGAAGTTTTATATTCTCTTTTTAAAGCAAATATTTTTCTGTTAAAAAATATACGAAGTTTTTATTTTGTGATCATCGTAGTTAGTTGTACAAAATTTGGAATATATGAACTATCATGTATTTAATAAATCCTTCACATTAATAGACAGCTAAAAATGTCTTAAACTATTGAATATCTAAATGTTTCAAACTATTGAATATCTAAATGTCTCTGTTTAGCAAGAAATTTTAATAAATCATGCATGAAGAATAAAATAATATACTAGGTCTAGTAAATTACAAACATTTAACTTTTTAAAAATTTTAAAAAGTTATTAAAATTTAGAAGGATTTTGTACTTTTGTATTTATTAAATTAAATAATTTGATCACACAAAATTTAACAAGGTAAATATAATGCATCGAAGGTCTATGTTGTATATTGTTAGAAGATCTTGATACAATTGTGCATGAATTTAAAGTCAAATATTCGGTCATACTCGACTAGGATAACAAAAAATATCAACGAATATAATAATTATTTTATATGTAACAAAATTATTAATTTTTATTCAAGAAATTCATTAGAGCTATATCGACTCATTGTTAACAAACAACTTTAATCAAATAACAGATATTTATGCCGTAAATGATAATTAGAAAAATGTATATATATAATATCTTTAGTATAATGTGTGTGATATCTATATCGTAATGTGTAGTTGTGCCCATATTTAAGAAAAACTTAGTTGTGTCTTAAATATTTTTATATTATTAAATATTCAAACAATATTAAAAGCTTTTGTAATAAGTAAATATAATTTGTTAAAATCAAATTTATTTGTGATAAGAAAAACAAAAAAATAAAATAAAATAACAATAACCGAAAATTCTTGCCACACAGACCGAGTAGTTAATTAAGTAAAGTTAATCTTAATTTGTCAAACATAAAAGATATTATTAGTTATTAATAGTTTTCTTAAATTTATATATATAAAACTTAATTATTTTTATTATGTTATCTAAAAAAAATTAATTCGTATTATGAAATTAGTCACCAAAATTAATAATTAATATATTTGTATGGAAATGCATATGTGATTTAATTTAAATTTGACTAGTATTTTTATTCATAATAACATTACAAGAATATAATTTAAAATATTGAAAACTCAATTTTTTACCATATTTAATCTAAAATATTATGAATCAAATGACAATAAAATCTTTAAATATTCTTTGAATTTAGCTGTTCCTGATTTTTAATATTATATTTTTATTTGTAATAAAAAGAAAATATATGATATAAAGAATATTTTTAACAAACGCTTTTAAAATAAACATGTTGAAATATAGTAAATATAACTGTTAATTTAACATTTATCAATGGATAATTACTAAAAACAAAAAAATATTGCATAAATAATACAAATAATTTTATAACATATAGACTAATTTATACCATTAAAAGAAAATAAAATAAATAACAAAAAGTAAATATATAATTATAATTTTTGATATGTGGTACGATGTTATTTTATAACATAATAAGCCATAATATTCTCTCACATAAAAATGTAAAATCTAATATGACTCTTTTTTTGGGTTTATTTCTATACAAAGAATAATAATAATAAGAAAGAATAATATGTGATACAATTAGAGAATTTAAGTAAAATACTAATTGATAACTTAAAAAAATAATGAAACTAAAGATAACTTAATAAATTGAATATAAAATAAAAAATATTATTTTTTATGAGAATTATATAAAATTAATAATTTTTATTTATTTGAATAAAATCGATTGAATAAATCGGTGGAGGATATGATTCTATTAGAAATGAGTTCTATATGCTTTTGAAAATATGAGAGTTTTGATTATTATAGAACACATGGTTATATATATATATATATATATATATTTTAAAAATAGAAAAATTCGAATCTGCGACCTCTAACTGAGTATGAAGAGATTATGCCATTTTAGTTATAGTTCGTTAGTGTCGGAAGAGTCTTGATTATTATAGAATTTTGCAATATATTACTTCATACGTTATATATATTATTTTATGTTTGACATTTCAGTATTATAGTAATATAAACTTATGACAAAAACAAACGGCACTAACTTAAGAACCTCCATAACTATAATTAATCTTAATTTTTGAAGTGTAAAAAAATACGTTAAATTATTACCTCCTTTTAATTTTCATTTTTTTATCCACATTAGCCTCTCCAAATTACTATATGGTTTGTGTCCAAAGTCCAAAATTCATTCATTTATCTTTTTTTGTTGGAGACCAAACCGACTTTTAATTTGATTGATTTTTGTCCACACAGTTATAGGCCCACCTAGAATAAATGATGTTTGACCTGTAAAATTACATACTTGTCCATGCGGTAAACTTTTTGAAGTTACTGTACTTATCTAAAAGCCAGTTAAATAATGCAACATTGATTCACTACATCTACAGAACTCCTCTTGCCACCTACCCGTGCTACCACATAACTCACCATATATACGTTTTCATTTCTTCCTTTCTTTACTATATATATATATATATATATATATATATATATATATATATATATATATATATATATATATATATAATTCATTCTTCTAACATGATAAATGCGTTTATTCTTAATGCTTTTTTTATGGATTTTTACTGATTTTATGGTTTTAATTTGTTGTAGCAACTTTTTAGTCTTCAACTTTTTAGTCTTGATTATTTTCTTATTTATCTTTTTTATTTCTATTGTTAAGTCTGAAGATTCAGTTATTAATTCTCCTATTTTTTCTCTTATTGCCATTACTCTTATTTTCATGTTTCTTCTAACTAGCTTTAAAGATTTAAGCCTTTTATGAAAATTTTTCATGTTATAAGAATAGACATAACAGTAAAAAAAAAAAAAGATAGTAGACTTACAAAGATGAACTTATACTATTATTGCTTATAAAGTTGATACAATTCTTGAAGATGATTACAAATATTTGGAGAATATATGAACTAAGAAGATATAAGAGTAGAGAGGTTTCTTGAGTTTCAAGTGTTTGATGATCTTAAATGAGTGAGGACTTTGGTATTTATAGACCCCAAATGGTTATTATTTGGGTACTATTTGCCGACAGTACTATTTGCTTTTACTGTTTGCCGACATTTACTATTTTACCGATAATTACTATTTGCCGACATTTACTTTTTACTTTTTACCTCGTTTTTTTTTTTACTGAGATCATTTTTCTTTATGATTGGCCTTTTACATTGATTTCACATACAGTTCTTGCTACATTTCAAATGGATCTTGAGAGTCTTGGTAGTAATGAGTTGGGCTGGATTGGACTTCCTCATCTTTCCCAAGAGGTACTATTTGTATTGCTTGTAGAGAGCTATGGATATCTTCCTCTGAGGTTGCTGCCGCTAGGACTGCCATAATTTGTCGCTTCTGTGTTAAGAATTGGGTCTCTTTTTTATAAGCTATTTGTTCATTGGTGGTGCTTGAGGCTGTTATTATTGTACGCTTTTGTGATGTTGTTAACCATTGATCAATAGCTGCTCTTCTTAGTAAACTTATATCATATTTGTTCCACCATTTTATTTTTATTACTCTTACTAAATATTATATGCTTGGAGATTCTTCGTATGCTGCTTAATCATATTCCCATGTCATAATCCAGCTTATTCACATGGCTGCTATGAATGAAATGAATTTGTATTCTTGTAAGAATGTTAACTTGCTTTTAAAATATTCATACGCCATACTGCCTTCTTTTGGGAAGAAAGCTTCTATTGTTCCAAAATTCTGGAACCATGCTTGGAACCATTTGGGAAATTGTAATGATATCCCATTTCTAAACCAAATGAACCAAGAATGGGAACTTGGTGATAGAAATAACATCTGATTCCAGGCTTCTTGGTAATCATAGTAGGTATAGTTCTGGGGTTCGAATTTTAGTGAGAAACTCTTAGACTGATATGGAGGTATTTCCCACTCTTGTAAAGATAATATTTTTATGATTTTTATCTTTGAATAAATAGGCTGTTTGGTGTTCAAATTCCTATAATGTGTTAATTTAATTGATTTGGTGTCTACTAATATGAATTCATAGAATTTTTAGGTTTTTTGTGGGTTAATAGGAATATAATGGAAAGTATTTGGGAAAATAGTTTTATATAGGATTTTCCTATCTTTTTTGAGCCACTCTTTTTTTATGGTTAATATTTTTATAGGATTGGGTTTTTCATAGTAAGGAAATTGTTCTTTCAGGAGTTGAGTGTTATAGAGGTCAGATGGTTGTAATAATGTGAATTTATTATTGGTAGTAATTAAAGGGCTCTTAGAAGGTGATGACGATGATGGTGCGGCTTTTACAACCTGTGACATTGTCATAGGTCTTAATGATAATTGTTTTGCCGGTACAACAGTAATAGGTAATTTTGTTTCTTTTATTTGGTCAAAAGGTTGACCATAATCTTCACTGGAGGCTGCCTTTTGTTCTCCATTTATATGTTCAATAGTAAAATCGAAACATGATAAAATAGCCTGCCATCTTGCAAATATTTGTTTTGAAACTAGATTTTTGACATATTTTCTAAAACACTTGGGGCTGCCTTACAATCAGTTCTTATTAAAAATGTTTTATTAAATAAATCTTCTTGAAATTTTGTGACACATAATAGTATGGCAAGTATTTCTTTTTTGACTATTGGATAATTCTTTTGAGCCTGGTTCAAAATCCCTGAATGATATTTTACTATTTGTTCTTTGGAACTTTTAGGAGGTATTTGTTTAAGAATTCCTCCATATCCTAATTCTGTTGCATCTGTTTCTACAATTAATTTATCCAACGGATCTAGTATACTTATACAAGGTATTTCCTTTATTGCATTCTTTATCCTTATTATTATAGAAGTCATTTCTTTTGTCCATGGAGGTGGATTTTTTCTTAATCTCTTATAAAGAGGTTCACATGTAACTCTGATTCCAGGTAAGAATTCTGCTATATAATTTAAACATCCAAAAAATTTTTGTAATTATTTTTTGTCAGTTATTTCATTCGAAAATTTATCTGCAAATTCAATGGCTCTTTTAATAGGTACTATAGTTCCTTGATGAATTTCATATCCTAGAAATCTTACTTTGGTTATAAAAATTTTCATTTTCTTTTCTGATAAAACTAATTCTTGCTCTTTTATAATATCCATAAATTTTTCTAGATGATATATATATTGCTTTATTCCTTTTGAATATACTAATACATCATCAAGATATACTATAGTAAATTCTATATGTGGGTAAAATATATTATTCATTATTTCTTGAAATTCGCTTGGAGCATTTTTTAATCCTTGTGGCATTATATTCCATTCGTAATGTCCAAAGGGGACTATAAAGGCTGTTTTATATCTATCCTCCTCTTTTACTGCAATCTGATAATATCCTTATTTCAAATCAAATTTTAAAAAAATATTTGCTTTATTTAATCTTTTAATTAGATCGCTTTTATTTGGTAAGGGATACCTAATCCATTTTAATACCTTATTTAGAGGTTTATAATTGATAACTAATCTTGGAGCACCTCTTTCTATTTTAGATGCTTTCATCACATAGAAGTCTGTACAGCTCCAGGGTGATTTCAAAGGTCTTATTAGTCCTTTATCTAAATATTCTTGTATTTTTTTTTACAATATTCTAGATACTCTTTATTCATATGTATTGGTTTTTCTCTTGTTGGTATATTTTTTTCATTGAACCCATCTTCATATGGTAAAGATATTTCATGTAATTTTCTATTCTAAAAAGCTTTGGGGTTTATGCTACATAATTCTTTCTTAATTTTTTCTTCAATTGCTTTTATTTTATTTTGTATTTCAGGAGTTTGTAATTGTTTCTCTATTCTTTTATATATAACTTCTTGGTTTAAGTAGTTAATTTGTCTTGTCTTCCTTTCTATAATATTAACTTGGCGTGGTAAGTGTTGTAAAATTTTCTCCTGGTTCAAACAATTAATTTGTTTTGTTTCTTTTTCCATAACATTGACTTGGGTAGATAGATGTTGTAACATGTTGAGTTTATGCTGTTTTGGTTTAGTGAGATACATTTCTTGCCAAAAAGAATGTAGTGGCAAAACATACTCAATCTTTACAAATTTTTACTTTAGATAATTTATAATCTATATTCATTCTATCATTTTCTACCATTAGAACTTTTTCTGTAGTTTTTTCATAATATTTTGTGGGTATTAACCCTTCTTGTATACAATTGACATCAGCTCCTAAATCTACCATTGCTATTAAATCAATTTTTTTTCTCCTACTATTAAGGTTATCGTAGTGAACCATTTTTGGCTTACTAATAAAGTTAGTATATTTATATAATTTTCTGTACCCAGGTTAATATAATTCTCGGGAATTGTTACGTTACTAGTCTCTTTTATTTGACTAACATTTTTTTGCAAAGTTTGTTCTTAGATTTTTATTATTTTTTCTCCTTCTATTTTTAGCAATCTATAGTCCATATTAATATTTTGTTGTTTTAATTCTGAAACTTCTCTTTTTAACTATTTTATTTCTTCTTTAAGAGAATTAAGAGAGATTTCTTCTTGTGGATTTTTAAATTGATTATAAATTTCTTTTATTTCTATGGGTCTTATTTCCTGCTTACTTTCTTCTTCTTTTTTAACTAATTCAGCTAATTATTTTATGAACTTATCTCTTAATGGCGTATCTTCTAACTTGTCAATTATTTTGACTAGTGATGAGTGGATAATTTATACGCTTTTTGGCATTATTTTTAGGTAGTTTTTAGTAGGATCTAGCTACTTTTAGGGATGTTTTCATTAGTTTTTATGCAAAATTCACATTTCTGGACTTTACTATGAGTTTGTGTATTTTATGTGATTTCAGGTATTTTCTGGCTAAAATTGAGGGACCTGAGCAAAAATCTGATTCAGGCTGACAAAGGACCACTGATGCTGTTGAATTCTGACCTCCCTGCACTCGAAATAGATTTTCTGGAGCTACAGAACTCCAAATGGTGCGCTCTCAACGGTGTTGGAAAGTAGACATTCATAGCTTTCCAGCAATATATAATAGTCCATACTTTGTTCGAGTTTAGATGACGCAAACTGGCGTTCAATGCCAGTTTGATGCTGCATTATGGAGTAAAACGCCAGAAACACGTCACAAACCAGAGTTAAACACCAAAAACACGTTACAACTTGGCGTTTAACTCCAAAAGAAGCCTCTACACGTGTAAAGCTCAAGCTCAGTCCAAGCACACACCAAAGTGGGCCCCGGAAGTGGATTTCTGCACTTAGACTTATTTCTGTAAACCCTAGTAGCTAGTTTAGTATAAATAGAACTTTTTACTATTGTACTGGAGGTCCTTTTCCCTTATTTTCAAATTCATATGTCTTTTGTGGAGGCTGGCCATTCGGCCATACCTGGACCATCACTTATGTATTTTCAACGGTGGAGTTTCTACACACCATAGATTAAGGGTGTGGAGCTCTGCTGTACCTTGAGTTTTAATGCAATTACTACTATTTTCTATTCAATTCAGCTTATTCTTGTTCTAAGATATTCATTGCACTTCAACATGATGAATGTGATGATCCGTGACACTCATCATCATTCTCACCTATGAACGCGTGACTGACAACCACTTCTGTTCTACCTTAGAACGAGCGAGTATCTCTTGGATTCCTTGATCAGAATCTTCGTGGTATAAGCTAGAACCCTTTAGCGGCCATTCTTGAGAATCTGGAAAGTCTAAGCCTTGTTTGTGGTATTCCGAGTAGGATTCAAGGATTGAATGACTGTGACAAGCTTCAAACTCACGATTGTTGGGTGTGATGACAGACGCAAAAGAATTAATGGATTCTATTCCGACATGATCGAGAACTGACAGATGATTAGCCGTGCTGTGACAAGAGCATTTGGACCATTTTCACTGAGAGGATGTGATGTAGCCATTGACCACGGTGATGCCCTACATACAGCTTGCCATGGAAAGGAGTAAGAAGGATTGGATGGAAGCAGTAGGAAAGCAGAGATTCAGAAGGAACACAACTTCTCCATACACTTATCTGAAATTCCTACCAATGATTTACATAAGTATCTATCTTTATTTTATGCTTTATTTATTATTAATTTTCGAAAACCATTTATAACCATTATAATCTGCCTAACTGTGATTTACAAGATGACCATAGCTTGCTCCATGATGTATGAAAACTTGTCTCTCAACAAATTTCCTTTCGGCAAGTATACCAAATTATCGTCAAGTAAAAACTCACAATAGAGTGAGGTCGAATCCCACAGGGATTGATTGGTCAAGCAACTTTAGTTGGAAGAGTATGCTAGTTGAGCTAAACAGAATGTAGTTTGAGAATTGCGGAAAATTTAAATGGCGGGAAAGTAAATAGCAGAAAATAAATTGCAAAATCTTAAATGGGGATTTGGGGAAATGAGCATGAAAATAAATGGCAGAAAGTAAAGAGAATGGATAAGATCAGAAATGGGGTATTCATTGGACTCAGGAGATGTTGTATTCTCCGGATCAAATTCATTTTCATCTCTTCCTCAATCAAAGCATCTATTGATCTCCTTGGCAATCTTAGGTGATTGGGTTCCAATTCCTTGGCAACCCAATCTCTCTAAGATTGAACAATTACCCAATTCCTTGATTTAATTGCTCATGGAAAGAGATGAAGTGTGGTCACTGATTATACCACATGTATTTCCAAATCAAAGTGTTGGGAAGATTACATGTCACTATTTTCGCCCAGACCCCAATTTGGTCCAACATGAGAAAGCATTTCTAGCATGATCTCCTCATCCCTTTTCCAAGGCTCAGAGGAGATCCAATTATGGAGAGTTTCTTTTCCAAGACAACTAACCAATTAAATTAAGATCGAAAAATTTCTAGTAAATCAAAAGAGAAGAAAGAAGAAGAGAAATGAAAACTATAATTCATCCATCAAATTACAACAGAGCTCCCTAACTCAATGAAAGAGGTTTAGTTGTTCAAAGCTCCAGAAATGAAAAATGGCAGAAAAGAATACATCACTAGCTGAAAGAGCAGAAAAGTAAATATACAGAGGGTAGTTCTCCAAAGTGCCAAGCTTCTCTATAGTTCAAAACTACTCCTATATATACTACTTCTCTTGATCTTCTAGTGAGTTCTTCAAGTCTTGGATGTGGGCCTTAGATCTTCAGTTGAAGCAGTTACAATCTTTAGTGGGCTCAGCTTGCAGAGAAGTATGAATTAGGCATGGGCGTTAGTGAAGTTAACGTTAAGTGACATTGTGGGTTCGAGAACGTTAGTGGCAATCACATTTTTCACTAACGTTCCAACCCCATATAGCCCACATTAACTCCAACGTTAGTGGCACCAACGTGACCACTAACGTAGCTTTGTAAACCTTCGCAAGCGTTATTGGGACTCACCTTTCCCAATAACGTTGCCTTGTGCCCTTTGTCCCTACGTTAGAGTTCACGTTAGTGTAACTAACGTGGCTCTTAACGTGGTTATGTCTCACCTTCGAGAGCGTTAGTGACACTTACCTGTGTCACTAACGCTCGAGGTGCCCCTACTCTCCACGTTAGAGCTCATGTTAACTAAGTTAACGTTGCCACTAGTGTGGTAGTGAATGCCATCTCCAATGTTAGTGACAAAGGTGAGTGTCACTAACGTTGGCTCATCAATCTTAGCTCCACGTTAACTTTCACGTTAGTGGTCTTAACATGACCACTAACGTGGGCAATGCTAGTTTGATCCAACGTTAGTGAAAAAAGTGAGTGTCACTAACGTTGGCATTGTTCCTCTCTTCCATGTTAGAGTTCACGTTAACTAAGTTAACGTGACTTTTAACGTGTCTTATTGCCATATCTTGGAACATTAGTGGTGTTCACGTTTACCACTAACGTTGGAGCTTTCTTTTGTCTCCACATTAACTACATGGCAATTAACGTGAGCTTATGATGGCTTCGCAGGCGTTATTGGTGATCACTTTTCTCATTAACGTTGCAAGCTATTTACCATTCCATGTTAGTGGTCACATTAACTAGATTAACGTGAGTACTAACGTGGTTCTTCCTTGCTTCTTTTGTCCTGAAATCAAGCAAATAAAGTGCATCAAAGCTCTAGCCAAAGTCATGAGATTATGCATCATCAATTTATCATTCAATTCTAGCAAAAATCCTCATGAAATCATGTGAAATTCACAATAGTTGCTTGAATCAAGGTGTAAGTGTATTTTCATCCAAAACTTGCCTTATTCACTAAGAAAATGCATGAAACTAACCTAAACATTAATGAAAAGGTCAGTGAAACTAGCCTAGATGCCCTGGCATCACAACACCAAACTTAAAGCTTGCTTGTCCCTAAGCAAGTACTAAAACATAGGAAGAATGAATGAAAGAACAAGAAGATAATATAGAAGTAGGATTCCTGGTTTATGGGGTGTCATGCATAGCAACTTAGGTTCTTTCTTTTACTAGGTTTCAGGCCTTTATCAAGTCCTTGGTCACTCTCTTGATTGCATCCTTTGAGACTTCTTAATTATTGATCCTTCCTTCTTTTCCAAGGTTTATTACATTCTTCTTTTGGCTAAGTGCTCTGTAAGAGGGTGACTCTTTATGATAAGCTTTCAGCGGACACTCCCGAACCAGTTGGTTCAAGGTGCTAGGTGTTAAGACACCCCTAAGGACTTACTCCCTCAAGTCTCTTTCCCTCATACATACACACCACAGGCACATGGTTTGTTATTTTTCTTTCTTGAGACCTTAGTGTCCAGCACCTTTTTGGGTTACTAAGTGTTCTATAGCAAAGGTCACTCTTGATAGTGGACTTTCAGCTGATAATCCCGGATTAGTTAATCCAGGTTACCAAGTGATGAGGCACCCCTAAGAGCTTATTCATCCAAGCATATCCCTTGCGCATGAACACCACAGACACATGCCTCAATTTTAAAACCCTTGGTGCCTAGCATTGTTTCTTATTGTGTTTATTTCCTTTTCACTTTTATTGCTCTTTCTCTTTTCTTCTTGGGATCTTATTATTTAGTTAGTCTCATAGGATGTTTTTCAAGCATAGTATTCAAGATAGATAATTGCCTTCTTTCCTTGTTTGGTGAACCAACTTAGCTTACTAATCACCCTACCACAAACATTCAGAACTTACTTCACAAAATAACTCCACTCTTGTTCTTTTCATAACATTTTCTTTTTGATTAGCTTAAAGGACAGGCATACAAGCAAGCAAGGTGAAAATGCAGAGAGGACATTAAACTAGCACACTTGGATGTGAATAAAGAAGAACAAGAAGAATTTGAAGATTTCATTCAATCAATTTTCAATTAAATATTTGCATTTTGAGATAGTTCGATACAATCTCATGATGTCTTCCTTGGTATTCTCATCTTAGCATTTGCATCCTTGTCTGTTTCCTTGGATGATGAGGTATGATCATTCCCTGAGATTGATTGCATTCCTGTAACACTATTGGAAGTTGCTTGTTCCCTAAACACTTGGAAAAGAGTTAGCATGCATGTGTGCTTGTGAGTTTCTGAACTTAATTTGGTGTGTGAACACCAAACTTTGTTCTTTACTTAATTCATCAAATTGAATACATGCAGAAACCTTGTGTGCTTTTTATTAAGAAATGACTATAAGATAAAAAGACAACTATGCATTAGAGGTTAGACATCTGTCAAGTGAGTTCTCTGGTTGCTGGAGAAATACTTTATCACTGAAGGGTTGCAATGCACTCTTTAGCTGGAGTTTTTGGTGGAACACCAAACTTAGAGTCCTATATTCACCCTTGAATTGTTTTGGCGTGTGACACCAAACTTAGCTCCTCACACTACAGAAAATTCAACTTGAAATTTTTATTGAGAAACTTATGAAAAGAGAGTTACCTCAGGTTGGGTTGCCTCCCAACAAAGTGCTTTTTTAGCGTTGCTAGCTCGACGATTCCTTCCTTAGTTGAGGTTATACTTTTGTTTGGGGATTTCCCCCATGCTGCCCAAGTAGTGTTTGAGTCTTTGTCCATTCACAGTGAATTTCCTCTTTGAGCTTTCTTCCATTATTTCTATGTGTCCATAAGGTGAGACTTTTGTGACTAGAAAGGGCCCCGACCATCTTGATTTGAGTTTTCCAGGAATGAATTTCAGTCTGGAGTTGTAGAGAAGCACATATTGTCCTTCTTCGAAACTTCTTGGTGCTAGGTTGAGATCATGTCTCTTTTTTGCTTTTTCCTTATAAATCTTGGTATTTTCATAGGCTTGAGACCTAAACTCTTCCAATTCTTGAAGCTGTAACACCCTCTTTTCACCAGCAGCGGTGCTGTCCAGGTTTAGTATCTTAAAAGCCCAAGAGGCTTTATGCTCCAGCTCTAATGGCAAGTGACAGGCCTTTCCGTACACCAGTTGATATGGGGACATACCAATTGGTATTTTAAAGGTTGTCCTATATGCCCAAAGAGCATCATCTAACTTCTTCGCCCAGTTCTTTCTTGATATCTCCACAGTCTTTTCCAAGATCCTTTTTAACTCTCGGTTATATATATCTGTTTGCCCACTTGTTTGGGGGTGATAAGGTGTGGCAACCTTATGCTTCACCCCATATCTTAGGAGTAGGGTCTCCAATGGTCTATTGCAGAAATGGCTCCCTCCATCACTGATGAGGGCTCGTGGGACTCCAAATCTGGTGAAGATATTATTTCGAAGAAAGTTTAGGACTACCTTGTTGTCATTGGTTGGGGGTTGCCACGGCCTCCACCCACTTAGATACATAGTCCATTGCCACCAAGATATACTTGTTCGAATATGAGGATGGGAATGGTCCCATGAAGTCTATCCCTCATACATCGAACAGTTCAAGCTCTAGAATATATTGCTGTGGCATCTCATTTTTCTTGGATAGGTTGCCAGCCCTTTGGCATTCATCGCAACTTCTCACCAATTCCTTAGCATCCTTGAAGATAGTGGGCCAGAAGAACCCACATTGCAGTACTTTTGCGGCAGTTCTTTCTCCCCCAAAATGACCTCCATAACTAGCATTATGACAACTCCACAGGACTTCTCGTCCTTCTTCTTCTGAAATGCACCTCCTAAGGATTCCATCTGAGCATTTCTTGAAGAGATAGGGTTCATCCCAAATGAAATACTTAGCATCATTGATGAGTTTTCTTTTTTGATGTTTGTTAATCCCAGGGGGTAGGTCACCGGCTGCTTTAAAATTGGCAATATCTGCAAACCAGGGTGCTTTGTGAACCAACATTAACTGTTCATCTGGGAAAAACTCATTTACACTAGTATCATGTGTATCATCCTTCTCACAAGGGATTCTGGATAGATGATCTGTTACTTTGTTCTCCACACCCTTTTTATTTCTAATCTTGATATTGAATTCCTGCAATATTAAGATCCATTGATTAGTCTTGGTTTTGATTCTTGTTTGGCAAATAGATATTTGAGTGTTGTGTGATCAGTGAAAACAATAACTTTGGAGCCAATGAGGTAGGATCTAAATTTGTCAAATGCAAAAACTATTGCCAGCAACTCCTTTTCGGTGGTGGTATAATTTCATTGAGTATCATTAAGGACCTTGCTGGCATAGTATATGACAGGCACCAAATTTTCTTTTCTCTGTCCTAATACTGCCCCAACTGTGAAATCAGATGCATCACACATCAGTTCGAATGGTAAATTCCAATCAGGTGGGGTGATGATAGGAGTTGAGGATAGCCTCTTTTTCAAGTTTTCAAATGCTAGCATGCACTTCTCATAAAAAATAAATGGTGTATCAGACATTAGGAGATTGCTTAAGGGCTTGGATATCTTTGAAAAATATATAATAAACCTTCTATAGAAGCCAGCATGTCCCAAAAAGCTCCAAATTGCCTTGACATCACTTGGTGGAGGTAATTTTTCAATTAGCTCCACCTTAGCTCTGTCTACCTCAATGCATTGGTTAGAAACTTTATGGCCAAGGACTATTCCATCTGTCACCATGAAGTGACATTTTTCCCAATTCAAGACCAAGTTGGTCTCTTGACATCTTTTTAATACCAAGGAAAGATAGTTTAGGCAATTAGGAAAGGAATCTCCGAATACTGAGAAGTCATCCATGAAAACTTCAATGAACTTCTCTATCATATCTGAGAAGATGGAAAGCATGCAGTGTTGAAAAGTTGCAGGTGCATTACATAGCCCAAATGGCATGTGCCTGTAGGCAAACACTCCATATGTGCAGGTGAATGATGTTTTCTCTTGGTCTCTTGGATCAACCACTATTTGGTTATATCCTGAATAACCATCTAGAAAACAATAATATGCATGTCCTGCAAGTCTTTCTAGCATCTGATCCATGAAAGGAAGTGGAAAATGATATTTTCTTTTGGCTTCATTGAGCTTTCTGTAGTCAATACACATCCTCCATCCTGTGACAGTTCTTGTAGGGATTAGCTCATTTTTTTCGTTGGGTACCACAGTGATTCCTCCTTTCTTGGGGACCACTTGAACTGGACTGACCCATGGGCTATCTGAAATTGGGTAAATTACTCCTCCCTAAACCCTAAACCCTAAACCCTATCACTAAAATACCCCTGGGGGGGGGGGGGTAGGGCTAAGCGGAGTGAAAAGAGTTTCCCATGAGATGGGAAATGAAAACTATTAGCCCCACAGCGGGTTTGTGAATAAGTGATTGTCTGATAATGAGCAAGGAATATCCGTCTTTCTGCTAAACAGGATGTATTGAACTCATAATTCATTAGATACTTTTTATGAATGTCAACTAAGTATTGTAAATAAACGAATTTTTGTCCTACGTTTCCGAGCTACATATCCTCGTTTAATTATGGTCATTGAGTAAATGATACTTTGATGAATAACAATTCGATTTTTTTCTTTCAGTTATTCTTTTTTCCTGCCCAGCCTATTAATAACAAAAATGGATTCTTCCAATAAAGTTCTTGATCGAGATATGAATCAAAGGAGGGCGGGATCCCTTAACTTTTAAGGGGTCCGTAGAACGAATCACACTTTTACCACTAAACTATACCCGCTACTACTTGATTTAAAGGGTTCTCGACAATTCCATTTTTTCTTTATTCTTTCTATATTCATATCAAATATATTATATATAAATAGAATATCGAATATATACTAAAATTTCTTATATATTTTATATATTAGTATATTAGATATGTATATATACTTATCTCTTATGATGTATACCAGCAACTCCCATCATATGAAATGGGTTTAATGTCCAATTATGAAACCCTTGAAAAAATAGGATGAATCGAAATATAGCTGCTACAACAAAACTGGGTGCAAAGAACCAACCAGACTGACCCAGTGGATAAATCAGGAATACGGAAACAAAAATAGCAATTGGACCAGAGAATGCGATTGCATTATAAGGGCGCAATTGAACAGATCGAGCAAGTTCAAATTGACGTAACATGAAACCTATTAATGCGAAAGCGCCGTGGAGAGCAACAAAAGTCCACAGACCACCTAATTGACACCAACGGGTAAAATCTCCTTGTGCTTCAGGACCCCATAGTAACAACAAAGAGTGTGCTAAACTATTAGCAGGAGTAGAGACTGCAGCAGTTAATAAGTTACAGCCTTCCAAATAGGAACTTGCCAATCCATGAGTATACCATGAAGTTACAAAGGTTGTACCTGTGAACCAACCCCCCAAAGCGAAATAGGCGCAAGGAAAGAGCAACAGACCGGACCAACCCACAAAAACGAAATGGTCCCTCCGTAACTAGTCATCCATAATATCAAATAAATCATTTTCATCTTTGGTAAATTTACCAAGAGCTATAGTCATAGTGATCCTCCTATTCAACTACTTCAACCATTTCCGAACACCTCCTAGCATTTTGGGGATGGGACCTTGGAGGCTTTTCTCATTTCTATTCCCATAGTTTTTGTAAATCCATACAACTTTTGTTCTTATCTTCCCTTAAAATAAAATTTTTGAACCATTCTTTTCTTTTAGAGTTTTCTTGATTCAATTTCATTAGTCATTCATCAAAATTCAATTCATAATTACAGATGAATATAGAAGGGCTTCGTTTTTTTGAATCCCTATCGAAATTGACAGTAGCAGGACAAATTTGGATAACTATATTTATAGTTGGTTTCTAGATAATTCGTTAACATCCAATATCTAGTATCACATATACATGTATTTCTTCTATACCGTAAACCAATTGTTCGTGTATTCAATTGGATTCGAGAAGCATTCTTTGAAACCTTTCAAAAGACTTAAAAAAAAAAAGAAAGAGTTGCCCTTTAAGTAATCGTGCATTACGATAGGAGCGCCCAATTCTCTAGCAAATACAGCTCTTTTTATCATTTCTTCGCATGTACCTGCAGTAGCGTTCAAGTAATGCCCTTTGATTTCATCAGTTTCGGCCTGGGATTTAAAAATTGCTTCGGCACAAAATAAGAAACGGTCTTTCCAACGTATAAATGGTTGAGAATTCACATTTTCATCATCTTTGGTAAAATCAAGTCCACCGCGAAGACATTCATAAACTGCTCTACCGTAATTCTTCGCGAATAACCCCAATTTTGGTGGCAATTCCCAATACAATGAATTTCGTTATGACGAGGATAACCAGAATTCGAATCGCTTTTGAATTTATTTCAAATTCCATTGATATGATAACATCAATATCATATCATTCAAAATCAAATCTAATATCAATAAACTTTTTTATTAACTATATGTTTTTTCACTAGGTAAATCGAATTTTTTGTCCTTTAATGAGTCGATATGTAGATAATAGATATATCTATGTGCATATATTCTAACGGATATTCTAATATTATCTACAACCAGCCCATAAATTTTTAACGCTTCCATAAACGCTAGACTAAGCAATAAAGTACCCCGTATTTTTCCCTCTGCCTCTGGTTGTCGCGCAATCCCTTCTACTGCTTGTCCTGCAGCAGTGCCTTGGCCAACCCCAGGTCCAATAGAAGCAAGCCCTACAGCCAACCCAACAGCAACAACGGAAGCAGCAGCAATCAGTGGATTCATGATAAGTTCCTCTCATCCAAAAAAGGGGAAATGGTTAATGATACAAGCAACCAATTTTGACTTGAATTTTTCAATTAATAAAAAAGATTTATTCAGTCGAAATAATTGAGGAAAAAAATGAAGAAAAAAATAAAGAAAGAATATTTATTGAACTGTTGGAACTACTTCGATATTTCTCTATTTTTCTATTCCCATAGTTTTTGTAAATCCATACAACTTTTGTTCTTATCTTCCCTTAAAATAAAATTTTTGAACCATTCTTTTCTTTTAGAGTTTTCTTGATTCAATTTCGTTAGTCATTCATCAAGATTCAATTCATAATTACAGATGAATATAGAAGGGCTTCATTTTTTTGAATCCCTATCGAAATTGACAGTAGCAGGACAAATTTGGATAACTATATTTATAGTTGGTTTCTAGATAATTCGTTAACATCCAATATCTAGTATCACATATACATGTATTTCTTCTATACCGTAAACCAATTGTTCGTGTATTCAATTGGATTCGAGAAGCATTAAAAAAAAGTAAGTGGACCTAACCCATTGAATCAGAACTATATCTACTATTCTGATATTCAAATTCGATATACATGAAATTTATCTTTTTTTTTAGACTTCTTTTTGATTTGTACTTCGTAAGAATTAGTCTATATTTACGATTAAATCCTCCCGTTCCTCAAGATTCTATAGGAATATTTTTATATTCCCTTTCTACAGCTTATTCCAAGCTCCAAAATACAAGTCATTTTTTTTGAACACAAGAGAAGATCAATTTCCATTTCTATAAAATGGGATATGATATATAAAAAAATACATCAAATCATGGCTTCACGTATCAAATATTTTCTTTTTCTATCGGTGCTTCCGGTATATTTCCGGCAATTGAGCCAATCCAATACCACCAGAAATAAATAAAATAAGGATTTGTTAGAATCTTATGCTCTAATAGAACAACATTATCTAGTTATATATTTAATTATATATAGGGGGGCAAATTTTCTAATAAATGTCTAGTTCTATATAAAAATCAAAACAAGATATACTAATTTCCAATTGATCAATCAATCCTATGAAATATTAAAATAAAAAAACCTCGTGATTCAATTATTCATTAAACATATGTATATACGGTATATTTTTTTATTGGTATTGGTTAAATCCATTTTTGTAATTGTTTTATTCGCGAGGAGCCGTATGAGGTGAAAATCTCATGTACGGTTCTGGAATAGCGATGGGATTTCTAAACAACCATCAACTATAACCCCAAAAGAACCAGATTCCGTAAGCAACATAGAGGAAGAATGAAAGGAATATCCTATCGGGGTAATCATATTTGCTTCGGAAGATATGCTCTTCAGGCACTTGAACCCGCTTGGATCCATCTTTGGTAAATTTACCAAGAGCTATAGTCATAGTGATCCTCCTATTCAAATACTTCAACCATTTCCGAACACCTCCTAGCATTTTGGGGATGGGACCTTGGAGGCTTTTCTCATTTACATAATGATTTTTTTTTCTCGTAGATTTCCCTTCTTTTTCTGCATAAGTAAATATATAACCTACAGAAAAGTGGGCTAATCCAACCAATCTCGCTTGCACAATGGAAAGAGCCACTGGTTTATCTCTCCAGCGAATCAAATTAGCCAAAGGTGTGCGTTCATGAGCCCATGCTAAAGTTTCAATCAATTCCTGCCAATATCCGCGCCAGGAGATTAAGAACATAAATCCAGTAGCCCAAACAAGATGTCCAAATAAGAACACCCATGCCCAGACGGATAAACTATTCATACCAAAGGGGTTATATCCATTGATAAGTTGTGAAGAGTTTAACCATAGATAATCTCTTAACCATCCATCAAATAGGTAGAAGATTCATTAAACTGTGAGATATTACCCTGCCATAGTGTAATGTGTTTCCAATGCCAGTAAAAAGTAACCCAGCCAATCGTATTTAACATCCAAAAAACTGCCAAATAAAATGCGTCCCAAGCCGAGAAATATTAAATGGTGATGTTGGCGGGGGTTTCCGAGGAATACAAATAACCTCCGGTTTTTTCCAGATTTGGCGAGCATCTGGAATAACTAGTGAATTACAACTTTATTGCACCGCAATTGGTGCATTAGTATTTGCAGCCTTAATGCTTTTTGCTGGTTGGTTTCATTATCACAAAGCTGCTCCAAAATTGGCTTGGTTCCAAGATGTAGAATCTATGTTGAATCACCATTTGGCAGGATTACTAGGACTTGGATCTCTTTCTTGGGCCGGACATCAAGTACATGTATCTTTACCAATTAACCAATTTTTAAATGCTGGAGTAGATCCAAAGGAGATTCCACTCCCTCATGAATTTATCTTGAATCGGGATCTTTTGGCTCAACTTTATCCCAGTTTTGCCGAGGGAGCAACTCCATTTTTCACCTTGAATTGGTCAAAATACGCGGATTTTCTTACTTTTCGTGGAGGATTAGATCCAGTAACTGGCGGTTTATGGCTGACTGATATTGCGCACCATCATTTAGCTATTGCGATTCTTTTCCTGATAGCTGGTCACATGTATAGAACCAACTGGGGGATTGGTCATGGTATAAAAGAGATCTTAGAGGCCCATAAGGGTCCATTTACAGGCCAGGGTCATAAAGGTCTATATGAGATCCTAACAACTTCATGGCATGCTCAATTATCTATTAACTTAGCTATGTTAGGCTCTTTGACTATTGTTGTAGCTCACCATATGTATTCTATGCCTCCTTATCCATACCTAGCTACCGACTATGGGACCCAACTATCATTGTTCACACATCACATGTGGATTGGTGGATTTCTCATAGTTGGTGCTGCTGCGCACGCAGCCATTTTTATGGTAAGAGACTATGATCCAACTACTCGATACAACGATCTATTAGATCGTGTCCTTAGGCATCGCGATGCAATCATATCACATCTAAACTGGGTATGCATATTTTTAGGCTTTCACAGTTTTGGTTTGTATATTCATAATGATACCATGAGCGCTTTAGGGCGCCCCCAAGATATGTTTTCAGATACCGCTATACAATTACAACCCGTCTTTGCTCAATGGATACAAAATACCCACGCTTTAGTACCGAACACAACGGCTCCTGGTGCAACAACAAGCACCAGTTTGACTTGGGGCGGTGGTGATTTAGTGGCAGTGGGGGGCAAGGTTGCTTTGTTACCTATTCCATTAGGAACTGCAGATTTTTTGGTCCATCACATTCATGCATTTACAATTCATGTAACGGTATTAATACTCCTAAAGGGTGTTCTATTTGCTCGTAGCTCGCGATTAATACCGGATAAAGCAAATCTCGGTTTTCGTTTCCCTTGTGATGGACCCGGAAGAGGAGGAGCCTAACATAGCTAAGTTAATAGATAATTGAGCATGCCATGAAGTTGTTAGGATCTCATATAGACCTTTATGACCCTGGCCTGTAAATGGACCCTTATGGGCCTCTAAGATCTCTTTTATACCATGACCAATCCCCCAGTTGGTTCTATACATGTGACCAGCTATCAGGAAAAGAATCGTAATAGCTAAATGATGGTGTGCAATATCAGTCAGCCATAAACCGCCAGTTACTGGATCTAATCCTCCATGAAAAGTAAGAAAATCCGCGTATTTTGACCAATTCAAGGTGAAAAATGGAGTTGCTCCCTCGGCAAAACTGGGATAAAGTTGAGCCAAAAGATCCCGATTCAAGATAAATTCATGAGGAAGTGGAATCTCCTTTGGATCTACTCCAGCATTTAAAAATTGGTTAATTGGTAAAGATACATGTACTTGATGCCCGGGCCAATCTTTGATAATTTTGTCATCATATGATTGTTTTGAAATAGGACCTTTTAGCAATGTAAAATACTACAACGAGCTGAAAATAAAAAAGAGAATAAAAAAAATAAAAAAGGATCTTCAAATTCCAATTAAGAATTCATTAGGTCCCGTAGGAATAGCACTTCAAGTTTCAAATTTTTATTCATCGAGATCTGATTATGAGTTATTAAAAGGTAAACTGAATAAAAATTTGAAACTTGACAAGTTAAAAAAAACTTGTCAAGCATTAAAAATTTTTTTAATGGACGAAACCGAGATAATTTATAAGCCCGATCCATGCAGCAACATAAAATTAAATACATTCCGTTTGAATTGGGATTTTCTCCATCATGATTATGATTCTAAATATTGTGAAAAAATGATTACAATAATTAGCCTGGGACAATTTATTTGTGAAAATGTATGTCTATCTCAAACAAAAAATGGACTAGAACTAAAATTAAAATCGGGACAAGTTTTAATTGTTAAAATGGATTCCATATTAATAAGATCGGCTAATACCTATTTGGTGACTCCAGGAGCAACAGTTCATGGACATTTTGGACATTATCTACTTTCTGGATATACCAAGAAAGATGTACGGTCTAATGAGGCTACTACGAAATATTTACTCATGGGTGGGGCAAGCTCTTCTATTCTGGTTCATGGTTTCTCTTGGCTCTATGGTTCATCCGGGGGAGAGATCGAGCTTTACGTCCAGAAGCTTCTCAAGCTCAAGCATTTACTTTTCTAGTTAGAGACCAACGTCTTGGGGCTAATGTAGGATCCGCTCAGGGACCTACCGGTTTAGGTAAATATTTAATGCGTTCCCCGACCGGAGAAGTAATTTTTGGGGGAGAAACTATGCGTTTTTGGGATCTACGTGCTCCCTGGTTAGAACTTCTAAGAGGTCCCAATGGTTTGGACTTGAGTAGACTTAAAAAAGACATACAGCCTTGGCAAGAACCGATCCGGCAGAACAACTCAAAAGATAAAGAAGTATCGTTAATTCCTTCATGCTCGTTCCAAGTTCGAAGTACCATTTGTACAAATAAGAATCCCCCTCGTTACAAGATTTCTTCTTCATATAGATAGATATAGGATCTATGGAGCAATTACTTAGAAGTACATTTTTTGAAATAGCCCTTCCTATCTGATAGAAAAGGATCCCATGATCCTGAACCGATCTTACCTGGGTTCGCAAATCCCAAGTTTGTCTATGTTCAAATCAGCAAAAGTATCATGGTTTTCGAAGTTTATCTATCGCATATAGGCTTATATAATAAGGACATCGTGGCATAACCATCGAGGTTAAGTCTGGGCCTAAAAGATCACATGAAATTATACATAAGATAGACAAGCAAATCTCTTATGAATTTAGGGATACTCTTTAAATTTCAATTAAAAATGAAGGAGATTCTCCATTCGAGGGGAGTAGACTACTCAAAAATTTTATACCTCTTTTCTGCAATAATTGAGAAAAGGAGTTCATCAACAATGAAAA
The DNA here is from genome assembly GCF_003086295.3 of Arachis hypogaea. NCBI lineage: Eukaryota > Viridiplantae > Streptophyta > Magnoliopsida > Fabales > Fabaceae > Arachis > Arachis hypogaea. The sequence goes on from NC_092038.1 coordinate 59,520,151, forward strand.
GTTGTTGGGTTTTTCGGATCAGGGATACTTCCAACAAGAAATATATCGACGAGTTAGTGCTGGGCTAGCCGAAAATCAAAGTTTATCAGAAGCTTGGTCTAAAATTCCCGAAAAATTAGCTTTTTATGATTACATCGGCAATAATCCGGCAAAAAGGGGCTTATTTAGAGTGGGCTCAATGGATAATGGAGATGGAATAGCCGTCGGTAAACCCCAAAAGAACCAGATTCCGTAAGCAACATAGACGAAGAATGAAAGGAATATCCTATCGGGGTAATCATATTTGCTTCGGAAGATATGCTTTTCAGGCACTTGAACCCGCTTGGATCACATCTAGACAAATAGAAGCAGGTCGGCGGGCAATGTCACGAAATGTCCGCCGAGGTGGACAAATATGGGTACGGATATTTCTAGACAAACCAGTTACAGTAAGACCAACCAAAATGCGTATGGGTTCGGGAAAGGGATCTCCCGAATATTGGGTAGCTGTCGTTAAACCCGGTAGAATACTTTATAAAATGGGCGGAGTCGCAGAAAATATAGCCAAAAGGGCTATCTCAATAGCCGCATCAAAAATGCCTATCCAAACTCAATTCATTATTTCAAGATAATAAATAATAAAAACCAAAGGAAAGAGGTCTTTTGGAGGAAAAAACATGGCAATTTTTCCTTTCTTTTGTTGAATAGAGAATATTTTTTTTTACTTCAAGCCTTGGACTGAAAAACCAGATAAAATAAGAATGATATGATTCAACCTCAAACCCATTTGAATGTAGCCGATAACAGCGGAGCCCGCCAATTGATGTGTATTCGAATCATAGGAGCAGGTAATCGACGACATGCTTCTATTGGTGACATTGTTGTTGCTGTAATCAAGGAAGCGGTACCAAATATGTCTTTAGAAAGATCAGAAGTGATTAGAGCTGTAATTGTACGTATTCGTTAAAATGGGATGAAAGAAGGCAAATGGATTTCGGGTAACGCGAGAAAAGGGCAATTCCACTTCCGTTCCCAAAATTGTTAAAAAGCTAAAGTCCCTTTTTTTTTCATTGGATCCTTTTTAGTGGATCGTAGCTTAGATCTGTGCCAAGGTTTCAGATGAAAAGGAAATCTAATTTGTATCTGAATACCGTATTTACAATCTTTACCTCGGTATTATATTGTTCAATACGTTCGCGGATAATTTTACTAATTTCATCTGCACGAATGGTTACCATGAGTATTTCTTAATTTAATTCTAGAAGAGAAAAATGATGCCTGTACTCTAAATTTACTAAAGAAGAAGGACTAATGCGTTATTTTATATCTTTCATTTTCTCAAAGAGGTTTACAAAAAATTTTGGGAAAACGACAACCGCTACTATCTTATTTGTCAAATAAAAATAGAATACGCTATAACAAATTAATAAATCAATTGGATATTCGGGAGTCAATAATTCGTTAATTGAATTTGAAGAGTCATTTTGAATTATTCGATTTTTTAGGTCTTGAATCTTGATTAATTTTTTTTCTTTCGAAATTCATGGAAGAATAAATCGAGGAAAAACCTATGAATGGGACAGCTAAAAGAAAAGATCTCATGGTAGTCAATATGGGACCTCACCACCCATCAATGCATGGTGTTCTTCGACTTATTGTTACTCTAGATGGTGAGGATGTTATTGATTGTGAACCATTATTGGGTTATTTACACAGAGGGATGGAAAAAATTGTGGAAAATCGAACAATTATACAATATCTGCCTTATGTAACACGTTGGGATTATTTAGCTACGATGTTCACTGAAATAGGCTTCCGATAGATCATATAAAATGGTAACTACGGGTTTTTTCATACTACTCTTTCGATACAGAATCGAATGGTTTTTGAGAAAAAATTAATATCGAACTCGAAGTGCCATGCTATTATTACTTAATATTTATTTGGCGAAGGCATAGTCTTCTTTTTTTTTTAAAGGACTCATTGGCGCCAAGCGTGAGGGAATGCTAGACGTTTGGTAATTTCTCCTCCTGCCAAAAGAAAAGATCCCATTGAAGCAGCTAATCCCATGCATACTGTCTGTATAGCGGGTCGTACAAATTGCATAGTATCATAAATTGCTATTCCGGGTATTACCCATCCACCCGGAGAATTTATAAACAGATACATATCTTTGTTCTCGTCCTCCATACTAAGGTATATTATAAGGCCAATAAGTTGATTCGATATTTCACTATCAACCTCTTGGCCTAAAAAAAGTAGTCTTTCTCTATAAAGTCGGTTGATTAGGATAAGATTTTATCCTTTAAGAGCCGTACATGCATCTTTTGATGCATACGGTTCACAAAAGATCGCAAAAATAAATCAATGTGTAGATTTCAACCCCTTTTTTCTTAGTTTAGCCAATGTATCATGAAAAGTGAAACCGGGTAAAGTAACTTTGTGTTGATTTTTTTCTAATTTCAAGTTTTCTGCTCCCGCATGTAAAAAAGGAATAAATAGGTCAATCAAATTACGGGAGGCTTGTCTCGGCCTAAAACCTCGCCAATTGATCTTTACGGCGCTTCCTCTATCAATTGGATCTTTTATCCATAGAAAAAAGTATCTAGGCATATCTCTATTTCTTCATTTTTTTTTTACTTTTATATTCTATGAAGTTCTTTTGTTTCCTACAGCTGATAAAAATCGTAGTTTTGAACGATATATATGTACAAAGCCTTTTTTTCTATAGTGGAGATAGTCGCACGTAATGACAGATCACGGCCATATTATTAAAAGCTTGGGGTAAAAATGGATTTCGTTCGAGTGCCCGAAAATAATATTCTAAAGCTTTTGTATGTTCTCCGTTACTTGTGTGAATAAGGCCTATGTTATAAAGTATATAACTTCGATCATAGGGATCAATTTCCAGTCGCATAGCCTCATAATAATTCTGTAAAGCTTCTGCATAATTTCCTTCAGATTGCGCTGACATCCGTTACGGTCGTCATTCAGTTCAAAGAATCTCCGCTCCAGAACCGTACGTGATATTTTCATCTCATACGGCTCCTCCTTTATGTGTATAATGAAAAAAAAAATGAATACATTAAATCAAAAAAAGATTCCAGTATTCTCTCTCATTATCACCTGTGCAGGGCTAGTGTTTTTACAAGAAATCTCTAGCCAACCTTCCTGTAAAAGATCTTTTCTTAACATCAAGTTTGTTGGTACTGGATAAAAAGGATAACTCCAACAATATCTTTGTCCTCAACGCCGCTTAATTTCCCGGAATTAGTCACCTCAACACCCTTCGATGGTTATACGGGTATCCAAAAATACGAACGAGATGGATGCTTGTTGTCCCAACCATTCTTGTTAGTTCCGATCCCGAAAAGAAAGGAAGAATTTTTTTACAAAGTTTTCATGTTGTCAATTCCTAATCGTAGTGCTTCTTCCCCCATGCCGCCTATTGCTACTAGTGGAGTGGTGCACGAAATTGCAATCACACTTTTGCAACCCCGCACAACTAACTAACAAGTGCACTGGGTCGTCCAAGTAATACCTTACGTGAGTAAGGGTCGATCCCACGGAGATTGTCGGCTTGAAGCAAGCTATGGTTATCTTGTAAATCTTAGTCAGGATATCAGAAATTATTAGGATTGATTGTGAAAAGTAAAAGAACATAAAATAAGTACTTGTTTTGCAGTGATAGAGAATAGGTTGAGGTTTTGGAGATGCTCCATCTTCTGAATCTCTGCTTTCCTACTGTCTTCTTCTTCAAACATGCAAGGCTCCTTCCATGGCAAGCTGTATGCAAGGGTTTCACCGTTGTCAGTGGCTACCTCCCATCCTCTCAGTGGAAATGTTCAACGCACCCTGTCACGGCACGGCTATCCATCTGTCGGTTCTCAATCAGGCCGGAATAGAATCCAGTGATTCTTTTGCGTCTGTCACTAATGCCCCGCCTTCAGGAGTTTGAAGCTCGTCACAGTCATTCAATCATTGAATCCTACTCAGAATACCACAGACAAGGTTTAGACCTTCCGGATCCTCTTGAATGCCGCCATCAGTTCTAGCTTATACCACGAAGATTCTGATTAAAGAATCCAAGAGATATCTACTTAATCTAAGGTAGAATGGAGGTGGTTGTCAGGCACACGTTCATAGTTGAGAATGATGATGATTGTCACGGATCATCACATTCATCCGGTTTAAGAACAAGTAATATCTTAGAATGGAAGCAAGCATGATCGAATAAGAAACAGTAGTAATTGCATTAATCCATCAAGACACAGCAGAGCTCCTCACCCCCAACCATGGGGTTTAGAGACTCATGCCGTGGAAAGTACACAAAGAAACGTGTAAAGTGTCATGAGGTACAGAAACAATGTCAAAAGATCCAATTAATAGTAAGCTAGTAACCTAGGGTATACAGAAATGAGTAAATGACGTAAAAATCCACTTCCGGGGCCCACTTGGTGTGTTCTTGGGTTGAGCATTGATACTTTTCGTGTAGAGACCTTTTCTGGAGTTAAACGCCAGCTTTTATGCCAGTTTGGGCGTTTAACTCCAAGTTTTATGCCAGTTCTAGCGTTAAACGCTGGAAATTCTGAGGCTGATTTGCCACGCCGGTTTGGGCCATCAAATCTTGGGAAAAGTATGGACTATTATACATTGCTGGAAATCCCAGGATGTCTACTTTCCAACGCTGTTGAGAGCGCGCCAATTGGGCTTCTGTAGCTCCAGAAAATCCACTTCGAGTGCAGGGAGGTCAGAATCCAACAGCATCTGCAGTCCTTCTCAGTCTCTAAACCAGATTTTTGCTCAGGACCCTCAATTTCAGTCAGAAAATACCTGAAATCATAGAAAAACACACAAACTCATAGTAAAGTCCAGAAAAGTGAATTTTAACTAAAAACTAATAAAAATATACTAAAAACTAACTAGATTATACTAAAAACATACTAAAAACAATGCCAAAAAGCGTATAAATTATCCGCTCATCACAACACCAAACTTAAATTGTTGCTTGTCCCCAAGCAACTGAAAATCAAAATAGGATAAAAAGAAGAGAATATACTATAGACTCCAAAATATCAAGGAAACTTAGCTCCAATTAGATGAGCGGGACTAGTAGCTTTTTGCCTCCGAACAGTTTTGGCATCTCACTCTATCCTTTGAAGTTCAGAATGATTGGCATCTATAAGAACTCAGAACTCAGATAGTGTTATTGATTCTCCTAGTTAAGTATAATGATTCTTGAACATAGCTAATGTATGAGTCTTGGCTGTGGCCCAAAGCACTCTGTCTTCCAGTATTACCACCGGATACATACATGCCACAGACACATAATTGGGTGAACCTTTTCAGATTGTGACCCAGCTTTGCTAGAGTCCCCAATTAGAGGTGTCCAGGGTTCTTAAGCACACTCTTTTTGCCTTGGATCACAACTTTATTTCCTTCTTTTCCTTTTTTTTCGAATTTTTTTTTGTATTCACTGCTTTTTCTTGCTTCAAGAATCAATCTGATGATTTTTTTAGATCCTCAATAACAGTTCTCTTTTTTTCTCATTCTTTCAAGAGCCAACAATTTTAACATTCTCAAAACAACAAATTCAAAAGACATATGCACTGTTCAAGCATTCATTCAGAAAACAAAAAGTATTGTCACCACATCAAACTAATTCAACTAGTTTCAAGGATAAATTTCGAAATCCTGTACTTCTTGTTCTTTTGTGATTAAAGCATTTTTCATTTAAGAGAGGTGATGGATTCATAGGACATTCATAGCTTTAAGACATGAATTTTAAATTTTATTAGTTATGAATTAAGAACAAAACTCAAAGATAGATATAAGATGAGACTAAAAAAAATAGAAAACAAAAATTTAAACTAGGCTCCTAATAATAGAGGTTTTCACAGAGTTAGGACTCAACAACCTTAATTTTGAGAAGTGGATGCTCCCTCAAATTGAGGGGAGAATTTCTGGCGTTTCAGCTCTTGGAGTTCACGCCCCTGTTTCTCTTGTTCCTTCAGCAATTTGCAGAGCATGCAGTTCTGATTCTGCTGTTCTTCCTTAAGTTGCTCCATAGTCTCTTGCAACTTGGTGATAGATGCTTCTAGGCTGGCCCAGTAGCCAATTTCAGGGAATTCAGGGAGGAACTCCTGCGCCCTCCTTTTGATAGAGTTGTCTTGCATTTATCCTTCCATTGACTTCTTGGTGATTGGATGTTCAATGGGTATGAATTCATCTACTCCCATCTTCACCCCAGCCTCTTTACAGAGCAAGGAGATCAAGCTTGGGTAAGCCAATTTGGCTTCAGTGGAATTCTTATTTGCAATTGTGTAGATCTCACAAGCAATCACATGATGAACCTCCACTTCTTTTCCAAGCATAATGCAATGAATCATCACTGCTCTCTTGATAGTGACCTCAGAACGGTTGCTAGTGGGCAGTATGGAACGCCCAATAAAGTCTAGCCAACCTCTTGCAATTGGTTTGAGGTCTCCCCTCTTGAGTTGGTTTGGGACACCCTTTGAATTGGTTATCCACTTAGTTCCAGGGAGGCATATGTCCTCTAGAACTTGATCCAACCCTTTATCTGCTCTCACCATTCTCCTATTAAAGGATTCAGGATCATCCTGCAGTTGAGGCAGTTTGAAGATTTCTCTTATTTTATCCAGATGGAAGTACATAACTTTCCCTCTGACCATGGTTCTGTAGGTATGGTAAGCAGTTCCAGTCATTCTCTGCTTATCTGTTAGCCACAGATTTGAGTAGAATTCCTGAACCATATTCATTCCAACCTTTATCTCAGGATTGGTTAGAACTTCCCATCCTCTATTTCGAATTTGCTCTTGGATCCCCGGATATTCATCTTCTTTCAGATCAAATTTAACTTCCGGGATCACTGACCTCAGACCCATTATCTTGTGATAATGGTCTTCATGTTCTTTGGTTAAGAACTTCTCTTGATTCCAAAGATTCTTTGGATTATTCTCTTTCTTTCCTCTTAAATTGGTTTGTTTTCCCTTAGGAGCCATGATCTTGATGAATCTTGGCTTAGTGATCACGGAAAAGCACACCAAACATAGAGGTTTGCTTGTCCTCAAGCAAAAAAAAAAGGAAAGAAGAGAGAGAGGAGAAGAGCAAATTCGAATGGTGTGGGGGAATTAGGAGGCTCAACGTGTTTTTATAGGGGGGGAAAGAGATTTTGAAAGAATTGAAAGGGGATTTGAGAAGATATGGAGAGAATTTGAGAGAAGGGTGAGTTTTTGAATAAGATTTGGGATTGATTTGAGAAAGATTTGAAGAATGACTTTTGATTTTTGAAGATTTGAAAGTGAACGATGAAAGGTTGGGATGTATTTATGTAGAAAAGTATGGGTAAGAAAAGGAAAATTTAAAAAAATTTGATTGAAAATCAAAATCTTGGTCCCCCCACCTTTCTGGCGTTAAACGCCCAGAATGGCATCCGTTCTGGTGTTTAACGCCCATTTGTTGCCCATTGTGGGCGTTTAACGCCCAGCCAGGTGCCCTGGCTGGCGTTAAACGCCAGAATTCCCTTTATCATTGGGCGATTTTATAAACGCCCAGGATGCTGCACACCTGGCGTTAAACGCCCAGAATGGTGCCCATTCTGGCGTTTAACGCCCAAAATGGCACCCTTACTGGCGTTAAACGCCCAGAATGGTGCCCATTCTGGCGTTTAACGCCCAAAATGCCCCTTATTGGCATTTTTTCGCCAGTAAGCTCTTTTTCTCTGCTTTTTGCACTGAATCCTTCTGTAACTCTGTGAATTCCTTCATTTTTGATACTTGCCTCTGTAAAAACAAAACATATAACCTGCTAATGACTGGGTTGCCTCCCAGCAAGCGCTTCTTTACTGTCTTTAGCTGGACCTTTACTGAGAATCACTCAAGTCTCAGTTTTGAGCATTCCTGCTCAAAATTGCTTTCAAGATAATGCTTGATTCTCTGTCCATTAACAATGAACTTTTTGTCAGAATCAATATCCTGAAGCTCAACATATCCATATGGTGACACTCCTGTAATCACATACGGACCCCTCCACCGGGATTTGAGTTTTCCTGGAAACAATCTGAGCCTAGAGTTGAAGAGCAGAACTTTTTGTCCTGGCTCAAAGACTCTGGATGACAACTTCTTGTCAAGCCACTTTTTTGCCTTTTCCTTATAAATTTTTGCATTTTCAAAGGCATTGAGTCTGAACTCCTCTAGCTCATTTAGCTGGAGCAATCTTTTTTCACCAGCTAACTGAGCATCCATGTTTAGGAATCTGGTTGCCCAGTAGGCTTTATGTTCCAGTTCCACGGGCAGATGACAGGCCTTCCCATACACCAGTTGGTATGGAGAGGTTCCTATAGGAGTCTTGAATGCTGTTCTGTATGCCCACAGAGCATCATCCAAGCTCTTTGCCCAATCCTTTCTTCGGGCTATCACAGTCCGTTCCAGGATTCTTTTTAGCTCTCTGTTAGAGACTTCAGCTTGCCCATTTGTCTGTGGATGATACGGAGTTGCCACTTTGTGGCTAATTCCATATCTAACCATAGCAGAGTATAGCTGTCTATTGCAGAAATGAGTGCCCCCGTCACTGATTAGTACTTTGGGAACACCAAATCTGCTGAAGATGTGTTTCTGGAGGAATTTCAGCACTGTCTTGGTATCATTAGTGGGTGTAGCAATTGCTTCTACCCACTTAGATACATAGTCCACTGCCACCAGAATGTAAGTGTTTGAGTATGATGGTGGGAATGGACCCATGAAGTCAATTACCCATATATCAAACAATTCTATCTCTAATATCCCTTGTTGAGGCATGGCATATCCGTGAGGCAAGTTACCAGCTCTTTGGCAACTGTCATAGTTACGCACAAACTCTCGGGCATCTTTATAGAGAGTAGGCCAGTAGAAGCCACATTGGAGGACTTTAGTGGCTGTTCGCTCACTTCCAAAATGTCCTCCATACTGTGATCCATGGCAGTGCCATAGGATCCTTTGTGCTTCTTCTCTGGGTACACATCTGCGGATCATTCCGTCTGCACATCTCTTAAAGAGATATGGTTCATCCCAGAGGTAGCACTTGGCATCTGAAATTAATTTCTTTCTTTGCACTCTGCTGTACTCCTGGGGTATGAACCTCACAGCTTTATAATTTGCAATAACTGCAAACCATGGAGCTTCCTGAATGGCAAAGAGTTGCTCATCTGGGAAGGTCTCAGAGATCTCAGTAGAAGGGAGGGACGCCCCAGCTACTGGTTCTATTCGGGACAGATGATCAGCTACTTGGTTCTCTGTCCCTTTTCTGTCTCTTATTTCTATATCAAACTCTTGCAGAAGCAACACCCATCTTATAAGCCTGGGTTTTGAATCCTGCTTTGTGAGTAAGTATTTAAGAGCAGCATGGTCAGTGTACACAACCACTTTGGATCCTACTTGATAGGATCTAAACTTGTCAATGGCATAGACCACTGCAAGTAACTCTTTTTCTGTGGTTGTGTAATTCTTCTGTGCGTCATTTAGAACACGGCTGGCATAATAAATGACGTGCAGAAGCTTGTTATGCCTCTGTCCCAACACTGCACCAATGGCATGGTCACTAGCATCACACATTAGTTCAAATGGCAATGCCCAATCTGGTGCAGAGATGACTGGTGCTGTGACCAGCTTAGCTTTGAGGGTCTCAAATGCCTGCAGACACTGTGTGTCAAACACAAATGGTGTGTCAGCAGCTAGCAGGTTACTCAAAGGTTTTGCAATTTTCGAAAAATCCTTTATAAACCTTCTGTAAAATCCTGCATGCCCCAGAAAGCTTCTGATTGCCTTAACATTGACAGGTGGTGGTAATTTTTCAATTACCTATACCTTTGCCTTATCCACCTCTATTCCCCTGCTTGAAATTTTGTGCCCAAGGACAATTCCCTCAGTCACCATAAAGTGACATTTCTCCCAGTTTAAAACCAGGTTAGTCTCTTGGCACCTTTTCAGGACAAGTGCTAGGTGATTAAGACAGGAGCTGAATGAGTCTCCATATACTGAGAAGTCATCCATGAAGACTTCTAGGAATTTCTCCACCATATCAGAGAAGATGGATAACATGCATCTCTGAAAGGTTGCAGGAGCATTACACATACCAAAAGGCATCCTCCTGTAGGCAAACACGCCAGAAGGGCAAGTAAATGCTGTTTTCTCTTGGTCCTGAGGATCTACTGCAATTTGGTTGTAACCTAAATAGCCATCCAAAAAGCAGTAATAATCATGACCAGCTAGTCTTTCTAGCATTTGGTCTATGAATGGTAAAGGAAAATGATCCTTTCTGGTGGCTGTATTGAGCCTTCTGTAGTCAATACACATACGCCACCCTGTTACTGTTCTTGTAGGAACCAGTTCATTTTTTTCATTATGAACCACTGTCATGCCTCCCTTTTTGGGGACAACTTGGACAGGGCTCACCCAGGGGCTATCAGAAATAGGATAAATAATCCCAGCCTCTAGCAATTTAGTGACCTCTTTCTGCACCACCTCCTTCATGGCTGGATTTAGCCTCCTTTGTGGTTGGACCACTGGTTTGGCATTATCCTCCAGCAGGATCTTGTGCATGCATCTAGCTGGGCTAATGCCCTTAAGATCACTTATGGACCACCCAAGAGCTGTCTTGTGTGTCCTTAGCACTTGAATCAGTGCTTCCTCTTCTTGTGGAATTAAAGCAGAGCTTATAATCACTGGAAAAGTGTCACCCTCTCCCAGAAATACATACTTCAGGGATGGTGGTAGTGGTTTGAGTTCAGGTTTGGGAGGCTTATCCTCCTCCTGAGGAATTTTCGAAAATTCCTTTGTTTCCACTGATTCTTCTTGATCAGGTTGAGCATCCTTGAAGATGTCCTCAAGCTATGATTCTAGGCTTTCAGTCATATTGACCTCTTCTACTAGAAAGTCAATAATGTCAGCGCCCATGCAGTCATTTGGTGTGTCTGGATGCTGCATAGCTTTTACAGCATTCAACTTGAACTCATCCTCATTGACTCTCAGGGTTACTTCCCCTTTTTGTACATCAATGAGAGTTCGTCCAGTTGCTAGGAAAGGTCTTCCTAGAATGAGAGTTGCACTCTTGTGCTCCTCCATTTCCAGCACCACAAAGTCAGTTGGAAAGGCGAATGGCCCAACCTTGACAATCATGTCCTCTATTATGCCTGATAGATATTTAATGGAGCCATCAGCAAGTTGGAGGCATATCCGGGTTGGTTTGACTTCTTCAGTCATCCCAAGCTTTCTGATAGTGGATGCAGGTATTAGATTGATGCTTGCTCCAAGATCACACAGGGCTGTCTTGGTGCAAGCACCTTCTAATGTGCATGGTATCATAAAGCTTCCTGGATCTTGAAGCTTTTCTGGTAAGCTTTTTAGAATGACTGCACTGCATTCTTCAGTGAGAAACACTTTTTCAGTTTCTCTCCAATCCTTCTTATGACTTAAGATTTCTTTCATGAACTTAGCATAAGAAGGTATTTGCTCAAGTGCCTCTGCAAACGGAATCTTTATTTCAAGAGTCCTTAGATAGTCTGCAAAGCGGGCAAATTGCTTATCCTGTTCCGCTTGGCGGAATTTTTGAGGATAAGGCATCTTGGCTTTATATTCTTCAACCTTAGATGCTGCAGGTTTATTCCTTACAGAAGTGGTTGAAGAAGCCTTTTTAGAGGGATTACTGTCAGCACTTTCAGGCGTCTGATCCTCCCTTGACGTCTGAACGCCAGGATTGGGTGGAAAATGGGCGTTTAACGCCAACTTTTCCCCCTTTTCTGGCGTTTGAACGCCAGAACTGGGCAGGGAATGGGCGTTTAACGCCAGCCTTCCCTCCCTCTCTGGCGTTTGAACGCCAATAACATTCCTCTCTGGGCTCTTACTGTCCTCAAAGGGATTTTGAACAGTGGTTTGGTTATCCCCTGTCAATTGTTCCTTGTTTGGCTTTTTGCTACTTTGAGCAGTGTTATTCAATGTTTTCCCACTCCTCAGTTGAACTGCTTGGCATTCCTCTGTTATCTGTTTAGATATCTGTTGTTTTGCTTGATTCAACTGCAGTTCTATGTTCTTGTTAGCAACTTTAGTTTCATGGAGCATCTCTTTAAATTCTGCTAACTGTTCTGTCATCAGGAGCAATTGTTGATTAAGCTCAATCATCTGTTCTTGAGGATTAGGATCAGTGGCTAGTGCCATGACTTCCTCTTTTGGAGAGAACTCATTGCTAGAGTACAAATATTGGTTTCTAGCAACAGTATCTATAAGCTCTTGAGCTTCTTCAATTGTCTTCCTCATGTGTATAGATCTACCAGCTGAGTGGTCTAAAGACATCTGAGCTTTTACTGTAAGCCCATAGTAGAAGATGTCTAATTGTACCCACTCTGAAAACATTTCAGAGGGGCATTTTCTTAGCATACCTCTATACCTCTCCCAGGCATTGTAAAGGGATTCATTACCCTCTTGTTTAAAGCCTTGGATGTCCAGCCTTAGCTGTGTCATCCTCTTTGGAGGGTAAAAGTGATTCAGGAATTTTTTTGATAACTGTTTCCATGTCTTTATGCTTGCTGTAGGTTGGTTATTCAACCACCTTTTTGCTTGATCTTTTACAGCAAATAGAAACAGTAATAGTCTGTAGACATCCTGATCCACCTCTTTATCATGTACTGTGTCAGCAATTTGTAAGAACTGCGCCAGAGTAGGCTCTTCTTGTGGAAGACCGGAATACTGGCAATTTTGCTGCACTATGATAATGAGTTGAGGATTTAGCTCAAAGCTGCTTGCTTTGATGGGAGGTGTACAGATGCTACTCCCATATGCAGCTGTAATGGGGTTGGCATATGACCCCAGAGTCCTTTTGGACTGATCAATCCCACTTAAGTCCATAATGGATAAAGGGAAATGATATGGATTGCAAATAGATAAATTTTGTTTTTTTTTTTTGAATTAACCGAAAAAAAAATAAAATAAAACAAAAAGAAATTAAAATAAAAAATTCGAAAATCAAAAAGAAGATAAGATCAAAGCAAATTGAGAACTGAATCTTAAAAAGATTTTGAGATTAGCAATTAGAGAGATATGATTGAAAAAATTTTATGAAAAAGATTTGATTTTTGAAAAGAGGAAAGAGAAAAACAACAAAATGACACCAAACTTAAAATTTTTAGAAAATCAAACACTAATTTTCGAAAATTTTTAAGGGAAAAACATAAAGAGGACACCAAACTTAGAATTTTTAAAGATCAAAAAGAGACTAAGGACATGCAAATTGGAAAAAAAACTAAAAGAAAACAAAAGCATGCAATTGACACCAAACTTAAAATATGAACTAGATTCAACTAAAAGACTCTAAACCAACAAAAATAAACAGTCCTAATCTAAGCAACAAGATAAGCTGTCAGTTGTCCAAACTCGAACAATCCCCGGCAACGGCGCCAAAAACTTGGTGCACGAAATTGCAATCACACTTTTGCAACCCTGCACAACTAACCAGCAAGTGCACTGGGTCGTCCAAGTAATACCTTACGTGAGTAAGGGTCGATCCCACGGAGATTGTCGGCTTGAAGCAAGCTATGGTTATCTTGTAAATCTTAGTCAGGATATCAGAAATTATCAGGATTAATTGTGAAAAGTAAAAGAACATGAAATAAGTACTTGTTTTGCAGTGATAGAGAATAGGTTGAGGTTTTGGAGATGCTCCATCTTCTGAATCTCTGCTTTCCTACTGTCTTCTTCTTCAAACACGCAAGGCTCCTTCCATGGCAAGCTGTATGCAAGGGTTTCACCGTTGTCAGTGGCTACCTCCCATCCTCTCAGTGGAAATGTTCAACGCACCCTGTCACGGCACGGCTATCCATCTGTCGGTTCTCAATCAGGCCGGAATAGAATCCAGTGATTCTTTTGCGTCTGTCACTAATGCCCCGCCTTCAGGAGTTTGAAGCTCGTCACAGTCATTCAATCATTGAATCCTACTCAGAATACCACAGACAAGGTTTAGACCTTCCGGATCCTCTTGAATGCCGCCATCAGTTCTAGCTTATACCACGAAGATTCTGATTAAAGAATCCAAGAGATATCTACTTAATCTAAGGTAGAACGGAGGTGGTTGTCAGGCACACGTTCATAGTTGAGAATGATGATGATTGTCACGGATCATCACATTCATCCGGTTTAAGAACAAGTAATATCTTAGAATGGAAGCAAGCATGATCGAATAAGAAACAGTAGTAATTGCATTAATCCATCAAGACACAGCAGAGCTCCTCACCCCCAACCATGGGGTTTAGAGACTCATGCCGTGGAAAGTACACAAAGAAATGTGTAAAGTGTCATGAGGTACAGAAACAATGTCAAAAGATCCTATTAATAGTAAGCTAGTAACCTAGGGTATACAGAAATGAGTAAATGACGTAAAAATCCA
>NC_092038.1:59539556-59544556 GCF_003086295.3 Arachis hypogaea
GCTGTTTTTGCATTAATTGCTACTTCATCAATTTTATTGATTAGTGTACCGGTTGTATTTGCTTCTTCTGATGGTTGGTCAAGTAACAAAAATGTTGTATTTTCCGGTACCTCATTATGGATTGTATTAGTTTTTTTAGTGGGTATTCTTAATTCTATCATCTCTTGAAGCTATTTGTTATAGATCGAAAAATGAACTGAAATGACCCCTCCCCACGAATTCTTTCGAATTGTGAGGCACATTAAAAAAATGGAATATATAAGCCCCCAAATAAAAATAAAGAAAACTAAGACATTATAGGGAGGGAGGGGTCAAACTTTTTTTTCTATTGGAAAAATCTTCTATACTTAATATTTATATCATCTTATATTTATATATAGGGAGGGTATATTGCATTGAAAGTTATCTTCGTTCTCAAATCTGTATTGTTAGTCACATTTTAGGTGAAAGTGATAAATACAATGACAATTACTTTTATACTTCTATTTGTGGTAAGCGCAGAAATAATAGTGAAAGCGAGGGTTCTTCCATAAAAACAACTATCACGAATGAGAATTTAACTAAAAGAGAGGATTCTAAAGATCTCGATGAAACTTAAAAATACAAGCATTTATGGATTGAATGCAAAAATTGTTATGGATTAAATTATAGGAAATTTTTTAAATCAAAAATGAATATTTGTGAACACTGTGGATATCATTTGAAAATGAGCAGTTCAGATAGAATCGAACTTTGGATTGATCCAGGTACTTGGAATCCTATGGATGAAGACATGGTCTCTATGGATCCCATTGAATTTCATTCGGAAGAGGAATCCGAATCCTATAAGAATCGTATGGACTCTTATCAAAGAAAGACAGGATTAACTGAGGCTGTTCAAACAGGCACAGGTCAACTAAACGGGATTCCTGTAGCAATTGGGATCATGGATTTTCAGTTTATGGGGGGTAGTATGGGATCTATAGTAGGCGAGAAAATAACCCGTTTGGTCGAACATGCTGGCAATCAACTTTTACCTCTTATTCTAGTATGTGCGTCCGGAGGAGCACGTATGCAAGAAGGAAGTCTGAGCTTGATGCAAATGGCTAAAATATCTTCTGCTTTATATGAGTATCAAAAAAATAAAAGGTTATTCTATGTATCCATCCTTATGATGATGCTAAAGCTTCAATTCGGTTAATTAGGTTAATTCTTAACAAATTAGTATTTGCAATTTGTGAAGGTCGTTCTAGCTATATACGAAATTCTTAATTAATAATAAAATAAATTATTCCATTGAGAACTTCATAGATTTATAGAATCGGTTACTATAACTAAAAATCTATCAATTTAATATAATTAAATTTATAGAATAAAATCACAAAATAAAAAAATAGTAATAAAAAATGAATTTGAATATTCAATAGGAGTAATATATTCAGATTTATAGATTTTATTAATCTATTAAATTTCGAATCTATTCGAAATCCTCTATAAAGATTATCTTCTCAAATTGAATACTATTCAACACTATTCTATTTATTTATTCTATTTATACGACTAATTTCTACGATTAATCCTTTTATATTATAAGTATTAATATATGGTTAGAGCCCTTATGTGTCTTGAACTTATACTGAATGCAGTTAATATAAATTTCGTAACCTTTTCTGATTTTTTTGATAGTCGCCAATTAAAGGGAAATATTTTTTCTATTTTTGTTATTGCCATTGCAGCCGCTGAAGCTGCTATCGGACCGGCTATTGTTTCTTCAATTTATCGTAACAGAAAATCAACTCGTATCAATCAATCGAACTTGTTGAATAACTAGTATTTATATTATTTATATTGAATAAAAATAGTATTTATATTGAATAAATAGTATTAATAGTGATTTATCATATAAATATTAATTTTGAATAGTGTAATTCAACAAACTCGCACGTTTGCAAAAACGTAAGAAATCAAAGTATCTTGGTCCCCTCTCCTCTTATGAATTGATCCAGAAGTTGGTTTTGAGTATCAAAATTCTGGTAAATCGTTGATTCATCTAGTGTCTAAATATATGATTTATTTACGAGTTTACTAGATCGAAAATTTTCCATTTTTGGTGTTAAAAAAAATTATAGATCCAAATCCAATGTCACATTCAGTAAAGATTTATGATACATGTATAGGATGTACTCAATGTGTCCGAGCCTGCCCCACCGATGTATTAGAAATGATACCTTGGGACGGGTGTAAAGCTAAGCAAATAGCTTCTGCCCCAAGAACGGAGGACTGTGTCGGTTGTAAGAGGTGTGAATCCGCCTGTCCTACAGATTTCTTAAGTGTTCGAGTTTATCTGTGGCATGAAACAACTCGAAGCATGGGTCTAGCTTATTGAGACCGCCCCTTTCTTTTTTCAAAAAACGAACACCACGAGAATACATTTTTTACTGGCAAAAATCTGCGCTCCCTTTTAAAGGATTACGCGGTACGATTGAATCAAATAAGCCCTTTTGGAATAAATATTCAACTACTTGTGAACCTTCGGGTATTGTCGTATTTAACATTTGTTCAATTACTCTTTTACCCGCAAATGCAATGTAAGCATCGGGTTCGGCAATAATGATATCGCCCAACATGCCGAAACTGGCGGTCACCCCACCAGTAGTAGGAGATGTAAGGATGGATACATAGAATAACCTTTTATTTTTTTGATACTCATATAAAGCAAAAGATATTTTAGCCATTTGCATCAAGCTCAGACTTCCTTCTTGCATACGTGCTCCTCCGGATGCACATACTAGAATAAGAGGTAAAAGTTGATTGCCAGCATGTTCGACCAAACGGGTTATTTTCTCGCCTACTACAGATCCCATACTACCCCCCATAAACTGAAAATCCATGATCCCAATTGCTACAGGAATCCCGTTTAGTTGACCTGTGCCTGTTTGAACAGCCTCAGTTAATCCTGTCTTTCTTTGATAAGAGTCCATACGATTCTTATAGGATTCGGATTCCTCTTCCGAATGAAATTCAATGGGATCCATAGAGACCATGTCTTGATCCATAGGATTCCAAGTACCTGGATCAATCGAAAGTTCGATTCTATCTGAACTGCTCATTTTCAAATGATATCCACAGTGTTCACAAATATTCATATTTGATTTAAAAAATTTCCTATAATTTAATCCATAACAATTTTCGCATTCAATCCATAAATGATTGTATTTTTTAGTTTCATCGAGATCTTTAGAATCCTCTCTTTTAGTTAAATTCTCATTCGTGATAGTTGTTTTTATGGAAGAACCCTCGCTTTCACTACTATATCCGCCCTTACCACAAATAGAAGTATAAAAGTAACTGTCATTGTATTTATCACTTTCACCTAAAATGTGAATAACAATACAGATTTGAGAACGAAGATAACTTTCAATGCAATTATGAATGCCATTTTTCCAACTCGATTTAATATCATACATGTAATGATTCTCATGTCTCTTAGAGACATTATTCAGATAGCTAGAATTCTTATTATAACTATCAAAAAGACTTTCTGGTTCACTTAGAAAAGAAGGATCATTAGAAATCTCCAAAAATTGATTTTCAATATCAAAATATATGGAATAACGGTTCCTTTGGCTATTGTTATCCCTAACTAAAAGAATTTTATCAGATAGGAAATTTCTAATGTTCCTGACACCGACTAAATAATCAACATTACTGTAACTAGAATTGTCACTATCACTCCAGCTAGGAAAGTCTTTTTCCATATCAATCAAAATTGGGTCTTCACTTGCACTGGTATTTTCAACAGGACCAAAACTATCCATTGAGTTACTTAGCCCACACCTGTATTCTAACTGCCTATAAAACAGCATAGAATTGAACCACCCTTTTTCCATAGAGTTTTTTCTCTATTACCATTAAAATACAATAGATGAATAGTCATTCGAAGAAAAAATCATTAAACATAAATATAGAATATTCAAAATATTCTATCACATTTTTTTACTAATATATATATAAATCCAATCACTAGGATTGGTAACTAGTAATAAGTTAATAAGGAGCGAGTGGATATAAAAAAAAATCATTCATTTTGGTGAGAACACATAGTATTATTTCACTATGTATCTATTGATTTTATATGACGTATTACCTACCCCTTTCTTTTTAGGCATGGATCGAAGGTTTGTTTTTATTTCAGAAAAAGACATGCTGGATCATGCATCTTCTATAATATTTTGAAGAATTAAAAGTGACCAATTGATTCACACTGGATATCTATGCCATCGATCATCGATCGATACTAACTATATTAATTCATATAGTTATGTTCTATTCAGTAGAATAAAGATAAAAGAGAAATTGGCTTTTTGGTTGGAGAGATGGCTGAGTGGTTGATAGCCCCGGTCTTGAAAACCGGTATAGTTCACAACACGAACTATCGAGGGTTCGAATCCCTCTCTCTCCTTTTGTTTTTGCTCGACGAAAGTATTCTTTTTCTTTTATTGGTTTTGGTTGGTTCGGTTTTGGTTAGCTACTTCTCATTTTGTTCTAGGATTCTTCCTATTCGTAGGTCATTTATGGCACGCGGGAAGAGCTCGCGCAGCTGCCGCAGGATTTGAAAAAGGAATTGATCGCGATTTTGAACCTGTTCTTTCCATGACTCCTCTTAATTGAGATATGAGATCTAATGCTTGAAGTAGGAATCACGTTAATTTTACCATACATATAGGGTTGAGTCGAGCAGGTCATATTAAAATCAAAAATAAAAAGTATTTTACTTCTCGTTTTAATCCATTTCTATCTAATCTAATTATATCGAAATTCTGAATCTTTTTTTTACAAAGAGCTATAGTCATAGTGATCCTCCTATTCAACTACTTCAACCATTTCCGAACACCTCCTAGCATTTTGGGGATGGGACCTTGGAGGCTTTTCTCATTTATATAATGATTTTTTTTCTCGTAGATTTCCCTTCTTTTCTAATGCGTTTCGGATATAAAAATCATTTATTGCTCTATGGATAC
>NC_092038.1:59549556-59557056 GCF_003086295.3 Arachis hypogaea
TGGGGATTGTGGTTAAAACAAAGAAAAGAAATAGGAGGTCAATAAACATCACTAAACAAACGAGATGTTAATTAATCAAAGGTCCAATTGATCACCACGTCGGTATTGTAAATATGCAGTTAGGAATAATCCAGCCAAAGTAATAGGGATTAGTCCTAACACAATTCCAAATAGAAAAACTTCAATCATTCTTTTTTGTTTAAAAGGGAAGGAAAAGGGGAGGTAATATATATCCTTTATACTTAAACTAAATATTAATTAATCTGTATTGACCACGAATCTCAATGATCAAGAATTGGAAATTAACATGATAAAGAACTCAAGAATATCTAGTAGTATTTTTGTCATTAAAAGATATTTTTGACTGGTTAGTATTCCAAAAAAAATCATCAATTCTGCAACAAAACCGCTCATGCCTGGCAATGCAAGAGAAGCCATTGATAAGATACTGAAAACTGTGAATATTTTGGGCATTGGGATAGCCATTCCACCCATTTGGTCAAGATAAAGAAGACGTAGTCTATCATAACCTGTTCCCGCCAAGAAAAAAAGCGCAGCACCAATAAATCCATGAGAGATAATTTGTAAAATGGCCTCGTTGAGCCCCGTATCACTTATAGAACCAATTCCAATAATTATGAAACCCATATGAGATACCGAGGAATAAGCTATTCTTTTCTTTAAATTACGTTGACCAAGAGATGTTGAAGCTGCATAGATTATTTGAATTGAACCTAATAACATTAACCAGGGGGAAAATATGGAATGAGCGTGAGGTAATAATTCCATATTAATTCGAACCAATCCATATGTGCCCATTTTTAATAAGATTCCGGCTAAAAGATACAAGTGCTGTAATGTGCCTCTCCGTGGGTGTCCAGTAACCATGTATGTAAGTTAAACCAACTCTCATACGGGCTCCAGGCAGTTCATTCATTTGACCGTACACTAGAGCAACTTTTGATTCTCCAATAGTTTTTTCATTAATTACTCCGGATTCTTTCATTTTCATGTAAAGATCATTTTCCTCACGAGTACGCTCCCCCACTCTGCCAAATACGGATACACCGCCATGAGCTTTGGCAATGTTATTGATCAATTCCATAATAAGTACTGTTTTACCCACTCCAACTCCGCCAAAGAGTCCAATCTTTCCTCCACGGCGATAAGGAGCTAAAAGATCTACTACTTTAATTCCGGTTTCAAAAATGGATAATTTTGTGTCTAATTGTATAAAGGCAGGCGCGGATCGATGAATAGGAGATGTTGTGCGAGTATCTACAGGACCCAAATTATCAATAGGTTCGCCAAGTACGTTAAAAATTCGTCCTAGAGTTGCTCCGCCCCCTGGAACACTTAGGGGAGCTCCCATATCAATCACTTCCATTCCTCTCATTAGACCATCTGTAGCGCTCATAGCTACAGCTCTAACTCGATTATTTCCTAATAATTGCTGTACTTCACAAGTCACGTTAATTTGTTGACCAACAATGTCTCGACCCTTTACTACCAGAGCGTTGTAAATATTTGGCATCTTCCCTGGAGGGAAAGCTACATCCAATATCGGACCTATTATTTGGTCGATACGTCCCAGGTTTTTTTTTTCAAGCACAGAAATCTCAGGACCAGAAGTGGTAGGATTTATTCTCATATTTTAATATATCCTTTTTTTAGTTTTAGTTAGATTAGAAGATTTTTGAAATCAAATTCAAAAAAATGCTTGATAACAAAGCAAAGTAAGTTGATCAGTTAATTAAATAGAAATAATAAAATAATAAATTGGAGTTAGTACTCTAGTTTGTACCATCCAAACAATTCAATTGTTTAACGTACTGCCTCCATTGCAATGGTTGAATTTTTCAACTTCAACCAAATGATTCAAAAAATTAATAGAATTAAATTATTAATTTGTATGAAATATTTTCTTTTTAGTTGGATGAAATCTTTCGAAAGTCTTGAATTTGTCTATAATTATAGACAATACCGCCTATATTTTCTATGGGATTCGAACCTGAACTTTATTTACGATTTGGTTCTTCTATATCATCGGCACCTATTGCTCATATTTCATGGGCGAGCATACAATTTATACCTAGTATTTTTTTTTACTATTTTGACATCTAGGATTAACATATATTACTGTCAAGGTCAAGAATTACTTTTTTATTTAGATTAGATATATTTTTTTATTAAAAAAAAAGGATAAGAGATTGGGAAAAACCAAGGATTGGGTTGCGCCATACATATGAAAGAGTATACAATAATGATGTATTTGGCAAATCAAATACTATCGTTTAATAACAAACTATTCGGATTGATTGATAATATTAGTTGATCATTTTTTGAAAGATTCTTGTGAAGTGAAAGGTTTCGTTAACTACTACAATTCCCATCCCCCCTAAAATTCTTGGAATTTATTGATAATTAGAATAGATTCGTAGACCAGGAGTACTGATCTGTTTTAAATTCAAACGCGTTTTAGATGATCCTTTTCTATTTCTTCTATATGGTAGAGTTAAAACTAAAAAAAGATTTCCCCTTCCCTATGTTTTCTCACGTTTTCAATAAAACCCTCTCGTAAAAGCATTTTAGCAATGTTTTCAGTAATGTTAGTACATGGTATTAGAACCGTTCCTCTTCCATTCATGTCAGCATTTCGTATAGAGGTTATTATGTCGGCGATGATGTCCTTACCCATAGGAAAATAAATGTTACCCTTTACTTACTTTTGATATAATCAGCATGCTCCGTGTTCTATATTTTCTAATATATATTAGAGTAATATAATTTGAAAATATTTTAGTTAAAATTAAAGAAAGATATCTAGTATATTTATATATCTTTAATAGAAAGATATCTATATAATATCTTATTTATATATTTCTTTTTATATTTCTATATTTATTTTTATACTTATTTTTATTCAAAAAGAATAATATATATTAAAAGAATAAAAAACGAAATCCAATTTTATTAATAATTAGATATATGTGTAAGACATAATTTATTAATTTATCTATTTCATTTTCATTAAATAATAAAATGTTTTTTCTTATAAGACCTCAGGTGCTAATGAAACTATTTTAGGGAAATTTAACTGTCTCAATTCCCGGGTGATTGCGCCAAAAATTCGAGTTCCTTTTGGATTTCCCTCTTGATCAATGACAACCGCAGCATTATCATCATATTGTATTATCATGCCATTGCTACATTTAAGTTCTTTACAAGTACGTACAATTACAGCTCTAATCACTTCTGATCTTTCTAAAGACATATTTGGTACCGCTTCCTTGATTACAGCAACAACAATGTCACCAATAGAAGCATATCGTCGATTACCTGCTCCTATGATTCGAATACACATCAATTGGCGGGCTCCGCTGTTATCGGCTACATTCAAATGGGTTTGAAGTTGAATCATATCATTCTTATTTTATCTGGTTTTTCAGTCCAAGGCTTGAAGTAAAAAAAATATTCTCTATTCAACAAAAGAAAGGAAAAATTGCCATGTTTTTTCCTCCAAAAGACCTCTTTCCTTTGGTTTTTATTATTTATTATCTTGAAATAATGAATTGAGTTTGGATAGGCATTTTTGATGCGGCTATTGAGATAGCCCTTTTGGCAATATTTTCTGCGACTCCGCCCATTTCATAAAGTAGGATACCTATCCAGAAGTTTTCGCAACTCAATCATGTATGATGGAATCATCAAAGATTTGACCTTTTCAAACTCTGTCTGTAACTCTCTGTAGGCTCGAGAAACAAAGAGAAGATGTGTACGAACGAGATATCCAGCAACAAGAAGAAGGAAAAGGATTGAATAGAGGAACTCCCGAACATTTAGCGATCTCAGATGTGTCAATATTCCGTTCCGAATGAAATTCAATGGGATCCATAGAGACCATGTCTTCATCCATAGGATTCCAAGTACCTGGATCAATCGAAAGTTCGATTCTATCTGAACTGCTCATTTTCAAATGATATCCACAGTGTTCACAAATATTCATTTTTGATTTAAAAAATTTCCTATAATTTAATCCATAACAATTTTCGCATTCAATCCATAAATGCTTGTATTTTTGAGTTTCATCGAGATCTTTAGAATCCTCTCTTTTAGTTAAATTCTCATTCGTGATAGTTGTTTTTATGGAAGAACCCTCGCTTTCACTACTATTTCCGCCCTTACCACAAATAGAAGTATAAAAGTAACTGTCATTGTATTTATCACTTTCACCTAAAATGTGACTAACAATACAGATTTGAGAACGAAGATAACTTTCAATGCAATTATGAATGCCATTTTTCCAACTCGATTTAGTATCATACATGTAATGATTCTCATGTCTCTTAGAGACATTATTCAGATAGCTAGAATTTTATTATAACTATCAAAAAGACTTTCTGGTTCACTTAGAAAAGAAGGATCATTAGAAATCTCCAAAAATTGATTTTCAATATCAAAATATATGGAATAACGGTTCCTTTGGCTATTGTTATCCCTAACTAAAAGAATTTTATCAGATAGGAAATTTCTAATGTTCCTGACACCGACTAAATAATCAACATTACTGTAACTAGAATTGTCACTATCATTCCAGCTAGGAAAGTCTTTTTCCATATCAATCAAAATTGGGTCTTCACTTGCACTGGTATTTTCAACAGGACCAAAACTATCCATTGAGTTACTTAGCCCACACCTGTATTCTAACTGCCTATAAAACAGCATAGAATTGAACCACCCTTTTTCCATAGAGTTTTTCCTCTATTACCATTAAAATACAATAGATGAATAGTCATTCGAAGAAAAATCATTAAACATAAATATAGAATATTCAAAATATTCTATCACATTTTTTTACTAATATATATAAATCCAATCACTAGGATTGGTAACTAGTAATAAGTTAATAAGGAGCGAGTGGATATAAAAAAAATCATTCTTTTTGGTGAGAACACATAGTATTATTTCACTATGTATGTCACTATATGTGCTGGAATTCCTTTTCATCAATTCTAGTACCCCTCTTTTATTGCCCCCTCTTTTTTCTTCTAATCTAATCCTTTTCTCTTCATTGTATTTAATAGAAGTAATAGAATTATTGGGGTAATAGAATTATTGCGACAATTTTGAATTGGTATTTACTTGGTCCAGGATCTTTTAGCTTTTCCTTGAATCATTAGGTTTAGACATTACTTAAGGGATCTTAAATCGTTTAAAAAAAAACAGCAACATACCAACCATTTCTTTTTTTTTTCTTTGAATTATACAAATTCAGGATTGTATCCCGGAATACACTTTTGCTTGCAATAGTTTTTTTTATCAATTCGAACAAAATTTACTATTGTTTACCTTGCTCAAATTTTATCTTTTTGCTTTCTCTATAAAAAGATACTTAATAAGTTGTTCTAATTTATTTTATTAATTTTTGCTACCCTTCCATACTTGCCCCTGAGAAAACAAAAATCAACTCGAGATAAAGAGGGGCGTGAACTTTTTGTAAGGCGTATGCCTACTTTTTTTGAGACATTTCCAGTTGTTTTGATAGACGGAGACGGAATTGTTAGAGCCGATGTTCCTTTTTGAAGAGCAAAATCGAAGTATAGTGTTGAACAAGTAGGTGTAACTGTTGAGTTCTATGGTGGCGAACTCAACGGAGTCAGTTATAGTGATCCCGCTACTGTGAAAAAATATGCTAGACGTGCTCAATTGGGTGAAATTTTTGAATTAGATCGTGCCACTTTGAAATCAGATGGTGTTTTTCGTAGCAGTCCAAGGGGTTGGTTTACTTTTGGACATGCTTCGTTTGCTCTTCTCTTCTTTTTCGGGCACATTTGGCATGGTGCTAGAACTTTGTTCCGAGATGTTTTTGCTGGCATCGACCCCGATTTGGATGCTCAAGTAGAATTTGGAGCATTCCAAAAACTGGGCAATCCGACTACAAGAAGGCAAATAGTCTGATTCGGATAGAACGTTATTTTTTTTGTTGTTTCTTTTTTACTATACTTTTGTTTGGGTGATTTAAATTAAATCATAGGGAATTTGATTAATCTTGATTTGAATGATTGTATTTTTTTACTCTAATCTAATAAACAGGTATGAAAGCTATAATTGTAAACCAGGATGAAATCTATGGAAGCATTGGTTTATACATTTCTCTTAGTCTCGACTTTAGGAATAATTTTTTTTGCTATCTTTTTTAGAGAACCCCCTAAAGTTCCAACTAAAAAGACGAAATGATTTTTCATTATCTCGATTGAAGTAATGAGCCCCAATATTGGTATATTGGGAGCTCATTACTTCAACTAGTCTCCGTGTTCTTCGAATGGATCTCTTAGTTGTTGAGAGGGTTGCCCAAAAGCAGTATATAAAGCATACCCAGTAAAACTTACAAGTAAACCAGATATAGAGATAGCAACTAGGGTTGCTGTTTCCATTTTTCTCAAATTTCAAGACCACAATGAATCTATAGGATAAAATCCTATATTTACAGTGAAATGGTATACAAAGTCAACAGATCTCAATGAATAAAAAATAGGATTTATGGCTACACAAACCGTTGAGAGTAGTTCTAGATCTGGTCCAAGACGAACTACTGTAGGGGCTTTATTGAAACCGTTGAATTCAGAATATGGTAAAGTAGCTCCGGGATGGGATATGGTTCCGAAGGATGAACTGGACAGTTCCAATAAGATTTCATTCTTGAACAAAAATCCGATAGACTTATTTGAGGGAGGGTCCCATTGGCGTGCATCCAGTAGGAATTGAACCTACGAATTCGCAAATTATGAGTTGGGCGCTTTAACCATTCAGCCATGGATGCTTAGCGGGGATCCTCGTACATGCTGCTACTATGGTAGCGGCGGAAATCTTTCTTGTAGCTAGACTTCTTCCTCTTTTCATAGCTATACCTACCATAATGAATGGAATAGCTTTCATTGGTATAATAACATTATTTTTGGGAGCTACTTTAGCTATTGCTCAAAAAGATATTAAGAGAAATTTGGCCTATTCTACAATGTCTCAATTGGGTTATATGATGTTAGCTCTAGGTATGGGATCTTCCCGAGCTGCTCTATTTCATTTAATTACTCAGTCCCAATGAAAAAGCAGAAAAAATGGGGTTGGTAAAAAATACTACTCCTAAACTTCCTAATACAAGACATGATCCCAAAAAGACTAAAAGAAAATCATGTAGTGGTTCAGGTAAATCCATTATATGTAAAATAAGAGATAAATGCATCGAAATTTCATGACCTTTTTGATACGACCAGGGAAATCTTTTATCTACGAGATTTCTCTCCGCATTGAATTTCATCAAATCCTAACAAGTCAGAATAGGTACCAGTTAAGTTATGGGATTTATGTTATTTCATTCGTTATACGAAAGAGTAGGTCGAGAAACTATATAATATATAATATAAGTATATATTAGTATATAAGTATAACTAAATATAAGTCTAACTATATAGATATATAGTTATAGAATAGTTATAGAACAGA
>NC_092038.1:59562056-59564556 GCF_003086295.3 Arachis hypogaea
AGTAAGGAACCATGGTATATATGTTTGGAATAGATTCCATTTGGAGAGAGTTAAAAGAGTGCTATCTCGTTGAAAGGTTCTATACATCTGCCCTTTCTCAAGGCATTTTTTTAGACAAGGACTCCGTTTTTTCCTCTTTTCGGATGGTAAATATTTCTCAGAACATGGAGTGTGAATCAAACCCACGTTTGAATTCAAATTGAGATACTAATGCAAGTTCTTCCCTTCTGAACCAGGTAGATTCATATCTGAAAGAGGTTTACAATAAGTTCTTTCAAAATTGACTATTTGTCCCTCTGTTAGAGGTGTTCCCGAAATGTCTGCGATCGAGTAAATAGCTCTACGAATGAATGGATCGATTCGAATTGGAAAATGGAAAGATTTGTACAAGTTATACCCTTCGTCACCACTTTGCGGAAAATGGTTAGATATCAATATGTTAGATACCTGTGACTCGATTGGTGGAATAGTATCTCTCTCCAAGAAAGCATGTTTTTTTTTACGCTGCACAAAGAAAATATTTTGTTCCGAATGAACAAGATATTGAGGAATTGTCCATACGTAAAATAATAATTATTGATACAGGCCCTTTCCACAAAAAAAGGGAATCTTTTGTTACAATAGAAACATAAGTAATATTGATTATTCAAGAATCGAAGTCGATTTGCTTTAAAAAAAGAGGATATCAATGAACTTCTATGAAATGGTTTCACGGGATTCAGCCAATTGTCTTGATCGTGGGATATCATTGAAACATAGGAATCCGTGTTATCAAAAGATTTCCTGCGATTCTTTCTAGTATGGAATGAGTCAATCATCCACTTTGGTATCTTATTGAAAAAAGATCGCCAAATGTCTCTTCTATTAAGACAACCACCAGGTCGCGAAGCTTATCCGGGAGATGTTTTTTATTTGCATTCACGTCTTTTGGAAAGAGCCGCTAAATCAAGTTCTCAGTTAGGTGAAGGAAGTATGACTGCTTTGCCAATAGTTGAGACCCAATCGGGAGATGTTTCGGCTTATATTCCTACAAATGTGATTTCTATTACAGATGGCCAAATATTCTTATCCGCCGATCTATTCAATGCTGGAATCAGACCTGCGATTAATGTGGGTATTTCGGTTTCCAGAGTTGGATCTGCGGCTCAAATTAAAGCCATGAAACAAGTAGCTGGTAAATTAAAATTGGAATTGGCGCAATTTTCGGAATTAGAAGCTTTTGCACAATTTGCTTCTGATCTCGATAAAGCTACTCAAAATCAATTGGCAAGAGGTCAACGATTACGCAAATTACTTAAACAATCCCAATCAGCTCCTCTCACTGTGGAAGAACAGATAATAACTATTTATACCGGAACAAATGGTTATCTTGATTCATTAGAAATTGGACAGGTAAGGAAATTTCTCGTTGAATTACGTGCTTACTTAAAAATGAATAAACCTCAATTCCAAGAAATAATAAATTGGAATTCGAGTTAGAGACTCGAAATCAAGCAAAAGCGGAAGACACGAGTGAGGTGGATTTGGAATCATCTCTTTCGAATTTGTAAAAATTCTATTACAGTTACAGTAATTATATTAATAGATTAATATAGTAATATATACTATTAATATAGTAATATATATTATATACTAATATAGATAGTATCTAGAATTTAGAATATTCTTATCCATTAAGATTTAATATGTATAAATCTATCCATAATCTATCTATAAAAGATTGGATTATCAAAATTCCACTCATTTTAGATCCCCCTCTTTGGTGTCAGTGAGATAAGATATGACTCATACTCCTTTAGGTTCTTTAAATTCCGTGGGTGGCGTAGCTACCGAGATCAATGCAGTCAATTATGTCTCTCCTAGAAGTTGGTTAGCTACTTCTCGGACTCGAACCGTAGACCTTCTCGGTAAAACAAATCAAACTGTTTATTAGAAAAATGATTTGAATTGTTTAAAAAACTCAACATGCATCTTTTTTGCATTGGTCTTTTTCATTAACTGATATTTCGATCAGTTAGTCTACCATCTTTTTTCTTGACAGAAAGAATAAGAAGATGATTCCCTGTGCTCTGATTTTTTATTTTTATTACAATCAAAGAGCACTACCAAAGTGTTTCAAAGAAAGGGGGTTATCCTGACGTAGGTCTGCTTATGGCCTAGATCAACTTAAGTTTAATGGACTCTCTATCGAACTACTAAAAAAAATTGAAAGTATCAAGAAATGAAACCCTATACACCTTAAAGTTCATAAGATAGGCCGAAAAGAGAATTTTTTTGAGGAAGGGCGCGCTATTTGTTTACACGCATTAGTTTGTAAGGGATTCAATGCAGACTTTGATGGAGACCAAATGGCTGTTCATGTGCCTTTATCTTTGGAAGCCCAAACGGAAGCTCGTTTACTTATGTTTTCTCATATGAACGTATTGTCTCCATCGATGGGAGATCCTATTTCCGTACCGACTCAAGATATGCTTATTGGGCTTTATATATTAACGAGCGG
>NC_092038.1:59574556-59579556 GCF_003086295.3 Arachis hypogaea
TATTTTACGAAAAAAATCAAATAAAATACAAAAAAAATTTAGAAAATCATAAAAATCAAAAATTTTTTTGTGTTTCTTGTTTGAGTCTTGTGTCAAGTCATAAGTTTGGTGTCAATTGCATGTTCATCTTTTTCTTGCATAAAATTTTCGAAAAATTCATGCATTCATAGTGTTCATCATGATCTTCAAGTTGTTCTTGATGAACTTTCTTGTTTAATCTTCATATTTTATTGTTTTGTGTTGTATGGTGTTTTTCATATGCATTCTTGCATTCATAGAGTCTAAACATGAAAAATTTCTAAGTTTGGTGTCTTGCATGTTTTCTTTACATTGAAAATTTTTCAAAAATATGTTCTTGATGTTCATCATGATCTTCAAAGTGTTCTTGGTGTTCATCTTGACATTCATAGTGTTCTTGCATGCATCATGTGTTTTGATCCAAAATTTTCATGCATTGAAGTATTTTTAGTGTTTTTCTCTCTCATCAAAAAAAATTTCAAAAATCAAAAAAAATATCTTATCTTTTTAAAACTTATCTTTTTTAAATCTTTTTCAAAAATCATATCTTTTCCATCTTTTCATCATTTTCGAAAATTTCAAAAATCTTTTTCAAAATCTTTTTCTTATCTTTACATCATATTTTCGAAAATTGCATCAAAAATTAATGTTTGGATTCAAAAATTTCAAGTTTGTTACTTTCTTGTTAAGAAAGATTCAAATTTTAAGTTCTAGAATCATATCTTGTGATTTCTTGTGAGTCAAGTCATTAATTGTGATTTTAAAATTCAAATCTTTTTCAAAACTAAATTCAATCTTATCTTTTCAAAACCATATCTTTTTAAATTATATCTTTTATATCATATTTTTTTCAAAATTTTATCTTTTTCAAAAAAATTTTAAAATATCTTTTCTAACTTCTTATCTTCTTATCTTTTCAAAATTGATTTTAATATCTTTTTTCAACTAACTAATTAACTTTTTGTTTGTTTCTTATCTTTTTCAAAACCACCTAACTACTTTTTCCTCTCTAATTTTCGAAAATACCTCCCTCTTTTTCAAAAATTCTTTTTAATTAATTAATTGTTTCAAATTTTAGTTTTAATTTTCGAAAATTACTAACCCATTTTTCAAAATTATTTTCGAATTTCTCTCCCCCTCATCTCTTTCTATTTATTTTATTTATTTACTAACACTTCTCTTCACCTCTCTTCATCTCCAATCACTGCCTCTATCCTCACCATTGTGATTGGATTCTCCACTTTTATTCCTTTCTTCTTCTACTAGCAATAAGGAACCTCTTTACTGTGACATAGAGGATTCCTCTTTCTTTTCTTGTTCTCTTCTTCCCTATATGAGCAGGAGCAAGGACAAGAACATTTTTATTGAAGCAGATCATGAACCTGAAAGGACTCTGAAGAGGAAGTCAAGAGAAACTAAAAATCAACAATTCAGAGAAACCTCAAAAAAAAAAAGAAGAAAAAAAAAGACAAAAAGGAAAGACAAAAAGCTTCCACCTCTGAGTCATGGGAGATGGAAAGACTCATCTAAAGGGTCTATAGCTCAGTGGTAGAATATTTGACTGCAAATCAAGAAATCCCTGAGATACCTCAGGGGATACATGTTCCTCTACATAATTATTGGAAGCAACTAAGGATAGGAACACCAAAATCACTAGGGATCATGCAACAGAAGCAAGGAAGAGACATAAAGGAGCTCAAAAAGCACCATTGGATCTTCAAGAAGGCGCCACCCTCACTCAGGTGGATTCATTCCTTGTTCTAAAATTTTTATTTTTTTCCTACTTTTCGTTTTTTATATGTTTATCTATTACATGATTATTAGTACGTAGTAACTATGCCTTAAAGATTATGAATAATTCCATGAATCCTTCACCTCTCTTAAAAGAAAAATGTTTTAATTCAAAAGAACAAGAAGTACATGAATTTCGAATTTATCCTTGAATTTAGTTTAATTATATTGATGTGGTGATAATACTTCTTGCTTTCTGAATGAATGCTTAAACAGTGCATATGTCTTTTGATCTTGTTGTTTATGAATGTTAAAATTGTTGGCTCTTAAAAGAATGATGAACAAGGAGAAATGTTATTGACAATCTGAAAAATCATGAATTTGATTCTTGAAGCAAGAAAAAGCAGTGAATGGCGAAAAAAATAAATAAATAAATAAAAATAATTGACGAAAAGAAGAAAAAAAATATTTTGAAAAAAAAAAGAGAAAAAGCAAGCAGAAAAAGCCAATAGCCCTTAAAACCAAAAGGCAAGGGTAAAAAGGATCCAAGGCTTTGAGCATCAATGGATAGGAGGGCCCAAGGAAATTAAATCCAGGCCTAATCGGCTAAATCAAGCTGTCCCTAACCATGTGCTTGTGTCATGAAGGTCCAAGTGAAAAGCTTGAGACTGAGTGGTTAAAGTCGTGATCCAAAGCAAAAGAGTGTGCTTAAGAGCTCTGGACACCACTAACTGGGGACTCTAGCAAAGCTAAGTCACAGTCTGAAAAGGTTCACCCAGTTATGTGTCTGTGGCATTTATGTATCCGGTGGTAATACTGGAAAACAATGTGCTTAGGGCCAAGGCCAAGACTCATAAGTAGCTGTGTTCAAGAATCAACATGCTTAACTAGGAAAGTCAATAACACTATCCAACATTCTAAGTTCCCAGAGACGCCAATCACTCTGAACTTCAAAGGAAAAAGTGAGATGCCAAAACTGTTCAGAAGCAAAAAGCTACAAGTCCCACTCATCTAATTATAATTAATATTCATTGATATTATGGTATTTATAGTATATTCTCTTCTTTTTATCCTATTTGATTTTCAGTTGCTTGGGGACAAGCAACAATTTAAGTTTGGCGTTGTGATGAGTGGATAATTTATACACTTTTTGGCATTGTTTTTAGGTAGTTTTTAGTAAGTTTAAGCTACTTTTAGGGATGTTTTCATTAGTTTTTATGTTAAATTCACATTTTTGGACTTTACTATAAGTTTGTGTGTTTTTCTGTGATTTCAGGTAATTTCTGGCTGAAATTGAGGGACTTGAGCAAAACTCTGAAAAAGGCTGACAAAAAGGACTGCTGATGCTGTTGGAATCTGACCTCCCTGCACTCGAAATAGATTTTCTGGAGCTACAGAACTCTAAATGGCGTTCTCTCAACGGCGTTGGAAAGTAGACATCCAAAGCTTTCCAGCAATATATAATAGTCCATACTTTATTCGGAAATTGACGACGTAACTTGGCGTTGAACGCCAAGTACATGCTGCTGTCTGGAGTTAAACGCCAGAAACACGTCATGATCCGGAGTTGAACGCCCAAAACACGTTATAACTTGGAGTTCAACTCCAATAAACGCCTCAGCTCGTGGATAGATCAAGATCAGCCCAAACATACACCAAGTGGGCCCCGGAAGTGGATTTATGCATCAATTACTTACTCATGTAAACCCTAGTAGCTAGTTTATTATAAATAGGACTTTTTACTAGTGTATTTGATCATCTCTGGACGCCTAGTCCTTAGACCATGGAGGCTGGCCATTCGGCCATGCCTGAACCTTTCACTTATGGATTTTCAACGGTGGAGTTTCTACACACCCTAGATTAAGGGTGTGGAGCTCTGCTGTACCTCAAGTTTCAATACAATTACTATTATTTTCTATTCAATTCTCTTTTATTCTTATTCCAAGATATACGTTGCACTTTAACTTGATGAATATGATGATCCGTGACACTTATCATCATTCTCACCTATGAACGCACGTGACTGACAACCACTTCCGTTCTACCTTAGGCCGGGCGCATATCTCTTAGATTCCCCAACAGAATCTTCGTGGTATAAGCTAGATAGATGGCGGCATTCATGAGGATCCGGAAAGTCTAAACCTTGTCTATGGTATTCCGAGTAGGATTCTGGGATTGAATGACTGTGACAAGCTTCAAACTTCTGAAGGCTGGGCGTGATGACAAGCGCAAAAGAATCAAGGGATTCTATTCCAACCTGATTGAGAACTGACAGATGATTAGCCGTGCTGTGACAGAGCATAGGAACGTTTTCACTGAGAGGATGGGATGTAGCCATTGACAACGGTGATGCCCTACATACAGCTTGCCATGGAAAGGAGTAAGAAGGATTGGATAAATGTAATAAGAAAGTAGAGATTCAAGAGGAGCACATCACCTCCATATGCCTATCTGAAATTTCCACTATTGATTTACATAAGTATTTCTATCCCCTTTTATTTTCTTTTTATTATTAATTTTCGAAACCCAAAACTATTTAATCTGCCTAACTGAGATTTACAAGGTGACCATAGCTTGCTTCATACCAACAATCTCTGTGGGATCGACCCTTACTCGCGTAAGGTTTATTACTTGGACGACCCAGTACACTTGCTGGTTAGATGTGCGAGGTTGTGAAGAATGTATGTAAGCCATGGTATTGTGCACCAAGTTTTTGGAGCCATTACCGGGGATTATTCGAGTTGTGTGAAAGTATAAGTCACAGTTTCGTCCACCAATCCACAAACCGCGAAACCCCCTTTTTTCCTATCTCTATCCCTATTAGCCGAAACCAACGCTTTGATTTTCTGTTGACTAATAGTTCGAGTAAGTCATTTTTATCAGTCTCTTTTTTTTTATTTAATGAATAATGATATCTTCTTTATACCTGCTATATATAATTATTAATTATAGAATATTGAATTTATATATCGCATTTTTTTCTTATATTGTTAGAAAGATAGTCTATAATCAATAGAATTCAAATATACTTAGTATGACTCAATGGATCACTTTTTTCGATAAGTATTTTTTATGGATTCTACTCATCCTATTCCTATTAACTGAATATATTATTTTCTAGTATCTGGAGCACGGAATATATAAAATCGATTTTAAAAAGTATTAGAACTATGATTCATACTTAATATTTCGACCTCGCAACCGGACTTTAATAAATTTTTATTAGAAGATACGTAAGTTAGAATAAATAA